>NW_018406312.1:622982-642551 GCF_002113885.1 Mizuhopecten yessoensis
CCCCCCCAAAAAAAGTATATCAAATATCAGCTTGTTAAACGTTGATATTTTATAAGAATTTATTGATTTGAGACGTTGGAATTTTCCGTCTAATTTTACTCTGGTTTCGTAACACATTGATATACCAAAAGAAATTATGTTATCTATTCATATCATACATGTCGTGATTTCCGTTAGATCTCAGTACCTGTACTTACTGATCAACTGTAAAGTATAGAGTAAATGAACAGTTTTGGATTACCTAGTCTGAAGTTAATCGGATATCATTTTCATGAAATTCAATGATGTAAGTGATAAAAGCTCTAGAAAATTTCGTTGTACCGGAGGGTGTGTGTCTTAAAACGTAAATTGTCAATAAAATACACCTGTAAGGATGATGTGTTAATTTGTTCTCTAGTAGATATCCTAAACGAAACAAGCTATGTGTAGTAAACAATCCGTAAGTTATCCGGATATGTCGTACCCGGCATTACAATGTACGGACGTGTTATTAGTGTACTGAGTCACATTCTAAAGGGCGCCGAGATAACAACGGGGACGTGTCCCACATCTACACCTCGTCACTTCAAAGACTACAACCATATTTATTCATTGATGGAGCGGTAAGTACAGTCAGACATATTCCGTACTTATATTTGAATAGAAGTGACACCATTTACACCAAATGAACATGTAAGTAGAATGTGTTTACCCAGAATACGTTCATTGTAATCATTGCTGTAGCGACTGTAGTAACGTTACACGTACGGAAACCGAAAGAGGAAGTACATGACGTCATCAGTTTACTATCTATGCACAATAGAGTAGGAATGGCATTGTTTGTACAGTTATACCACCGCAGGATACCATAATGTGATGGCTTTACGTATCCAACGGCGTCATTTATGGGAAAATTTGGGCAAACCCTCGTTCTATAAATATATTGCTATATGGTATACGTGTGTGTATTATTAGTTATCTCTGGGTTAGGAGGGGTCTACGGGCTATAAAAACCAAAGGGGTCTATGAGCCAGTAGACGCCTCCTAACCCAGATATAACGAATTTGTCACCCTGACAATTTTTTAGATAGTCTATTACTTTTTTTGTGCAAAGTTATAAGTCACTGTGTGAGTTTGAGTTGTAAGGTGACAATACCTAAATCGGATCACTTTTTGCAAAAATACTTATAAATCAATAAATGTGTCAACAAAACAGTTATTATAACAATGATGTAGCCTTAGAATAGATAGCCATGTACCCTTTTTTGTCTAGAGATGATTAATTTTTCAGTTCGAATAGCACCAGAAAACGTAATTCAAACTCAAATGTTAGTGTTTTGATAACGTTTTTAAAAAATGGCGCGACGTCCAACGACTTTGCATTCTGTTTTGGACTATTGAAATAAATTCACACTATAGAAATACTTTTTTGTCATATAAATTCTAAAGGTCATCATAAAATGTTAATATGCTGACAAATAAATATTCAGTTGACGTGTAAGATACTGCAAAATTCAAGCCTCGATCCGATTGGGGTCCTGATGATGATGGTTTGGTGATCCGATTTGGGTCACCTTACTTGACTGCTACCAAAATAGCCCCTACCGGACAATACAAAACCATCTTTGTAATAAGCACCCTAGCGGCCCCCTCATTGCCTGTTTCGTTAAATTTGCTGTCAATTAAATAGGCTATTTTATCCTGTGAACGTTTGTGTGTTTCGGACGCCATCTTTGTTGCTATGAAGAGAGATTCTAGTTTGAGTTATCTCCCCTCGCACGTGCTTTTATAGACCCCGGCAGAGCGGGGTCTATATAAATATAGACCCCAGCTAGATATCCAATCAGAGAGAGTGTTACAAATTAGAAAGGTGACAAATATATATATATGTGTGTCTGCGTGGATGAAGGGTCGTCAGGGCTTGAATTATTCTATTTGAAACGCATTGTCATAGGGTATCACTGCAATCGTTGTTAAATGAGATGACCTTATCGGAACTCAATTGTTAGAACACAATCATGTTTATTTTGAATACTATGTATTATACTTTGTGATATACAGCTATATATAGTTTACACAGCTAAAAAGCAAATATAATATACAAATGTATATGTATATATGTCGTCATAAGTATCGTCCACGTTGAAATTTACAAGTTTTCACATATTCGTAATTAACGATTTGTCGGGCGGTAAGTATACAGATTTTAAGAAGCAAATTAGACACACACAAAGTTTGAAACATACATTTAAGAAATTTAAAGGAACATAAAAACCAAGATAACGTTTTCCTTAACAAGACTGAAGGAGGACAGGAGTCCTGATAAAATACTCTGAGTAATAATACTGACCGCCAAAATCAAGTATACACTTTATAAAAGGCATCGGATAATTTTATTTCACCATAATAAAGTCGATTTTAAATCTTAAATGTAAAAAATAATTATTATAGACACCTTTTACACAGAATCAGGTCCGCCGTCAACTACCAAAAAGGCAAACGGTCTTACAGAACGTCGTAGGGGTCATTTCAATTTTTCACGTGGTTTTGACGTCACAACTGTATACAGTCAAAATACACTTGTCACGTCAATATTTTGTGTGTCCGCCATTGTCTGCCACACAGCGTTTTCTCATGGTTAACACTAAATGTCGTTTTGATTCGACGTTACTCATCGATTACAGATTCACGTCGCCGTTCTGCTCCAGGGAGTTGGTTGACATGTTCTACTTGTCGATAACACTTCAAAAGGCACTTAATCGTAAATCTCGTACAATTCATCACACGCGTCACATGACGTTTTGATCCCCGGGCTTGTAGCACCCCAATCGCACGATTTCTATCCGCTATTGAAAGTCTTGCCATATTGCCGACACACTCAAACCTTACGGCCTTTAACAGGGAAGCTTACGGAGGGCACGTGGCACAGTTTGCATGCGCATAACTTCAGTGTGTCGCGCTGAGGGTATAAAATGTATGGAAGCCAATATCTGAACTTAACGTCTAACAAATTTATTTCGATTTGTGGATTTCTTTTAAATTTGCAATGATACGAATTCACGTATATAGCAATGGTTTTCCAGTAAACGTTATGTTTGGCAACAATAAATTTATTTTAAAAGTGTATACTTAATTTTGCCGTTCAGTATAAATACCTTATACGTAAGATTTCTCGACAAAGTACAAATTTCATGATAATCTAAAAATGCTATCGACTCCTTCTATCGGTGAATATGTAAGTTTGTACAGATTCGTTTGAGGGATATATAATTAAAAGAAGACTATCTCGGAAATATGTCCGAATACTGATGAAAAATATTAACAATAACAAGAAATAAACAGCAGTTTTCATGTATGCCTTTTTTAAGTCTGAACAATTAGGTACGTATATTGTACAACGGGAGGTAACTCGTAACACCTTACAATTCCCTGTTCCGATATGTAGGCTCGACGTTGCTTACCTTCGGTGATCGGACGAGAACCGGTGTTTTCAACGTGATTTGGCCGTAGACATTAGCTGGCCAAAGTTATCCCCTTTTGTACCTAGGTTTGTGTATGTGCACATCCGGCGTATTACTTCCCTTAGTCTGTAAGGCATTACAGGCCCCTGGATAATTAAAGGGATATATCCATTTTATATGTGTATACTCTGAGGTAATGCATACGTCTTTCTTTCTAATGTAACGTCACTATCATCCTCTTTCAATTATTACGCCGCCTACACAAAATTTGAGTGGAATATTGGATAAATATTTGATATTGTTGTTATACTTGAGACAGGACACTCGCTCTGAGAAATAAAATGCATACAATATTTTGACTTAGTCTGAGATGTACGTACAAAATGTACGATCGTTGTTCTTTCATATCTAAAGCCATGTTTGTTTTTGTAGAACCAATCCAAATAGAGCCACGCATTTAGTCTTCACTGTATGAGTCAAATGACACGATGAGTCACAAAACGTAATACATATAAACTGCAAATGAGTGCACTTTATAAGTCTTGACTGTATTAATCATACGTAATCGTTCGACGTATTCGAAGAGTTTGAGCCATTTTGATTCAGAAAAGATGTTTTATACATCAGTTACATTTCGGCTGAAATTCACTATACCAGGCAAATGTAACGGATATACATTGAGTTTATAATAATAGTCAAGATACGTGTAAACTAAAAGCATTTTGCATCACTTAAAATTTGTTTTGAACCTATAACAATGCTTTACCAGAAAGGTCAGACGGAGCTCAAGGCTTGAAAGGATCTAGTGAAAGAAATGCAGATGTCGATTTCAACTGTCAGTATTGAACATGAAATCGATTCGGACGTGACAAGTCTGAACTTCGGTAAAGTCGTTGTCCGAAAGCAGCGAAGAGATTTCCCAGGTGTCGCAGCTCTCGTCAAACCTTTATCCCAATGTGAAGTAAAGGAAATAAGAAAGGTGAACATAAAATGTCCGTCTGATCAATTTGATTGTGATGCTCGTGGTGTTGTATACTTTCCTGACGGCAGAATTGTGGTGGGAGATAACAACAATAAGAAGATCAAGTTAATAAACGATGAGGGGGATGTTGTGGACGAGTTAAACTTGGATGGAGATCCGTGGGATCTGTGTATGTAATGGTGGATAACACCACTGTGGCGGCCGCTGTACAGAGTCCCGGAAGTATTCGTGTCGTGACTGTCACACCCTCCAAACTTACACTGTCGTCTATAATAAACCAAAAAAACCGATATTACGGTATAACATACAGAGATGGTGAGTTTGTCGTGAGTACAGGATCCGAAGTCTGCAGTGTTAAGAACGACGGGACGACCAAGACGTTATATCGATATACAGATAAAGTATTCGCGTTGTCACATGATTCCAAGGACCGACAGCTCTTTATCGCCCGTCATACCAACAGAACTGACTGTACGGCGATTGGTAGGTTGTCTACTGACAACAAGTACACGGACGTGTTGAAGGTTGGTGTAGTTAAGTATGCGTATGGAGTGGACGTAGACATTGAAGGTAACGTCTATGTCTGTGGTTACTACTCCCACAACGTGGTACAGATGTCCGGGGACGGAACTAACGTCCGGAAACTGTTATTAACGGCAGCGGACGGTATCACACAACCGTGGGCAATATCTGTTTGTGGTGATAAACTGGTGGTGACAAACCAATCAGGTCAGAGGGATTCCATCCAAGTGTTCCAACTTGTATGACTTGCAGACTCAATCGTACACAAAATCGACATTTGAAATCATAGTGTATTCTTGATATATATACCATTAACATAACTGTTTTTTTATTTATTGAACAAATATGTAAAAATCATTTCTATCGTAAATGAGAATGATGGACAAAATCAAAAGTGTTTATGAAAGATAAATATTACCTTGTTCTGAATGAAGTGTCAATTACGCATATAGTTTTGTTGACATTGTCGGACTAACAACCAAAACGGGTATTTTGTAATCTTAATATACATAATTATGCACTGTAATGAGTTATTGTGTATATGTAAGAAACACAAAATGTCGACTTTGTCGGGACTTAAGACTAAGAAATGAACGTAGTTTTTTTCACAACGTAATTTTCTTAAGTGAAGACTTTTCTTTGATTTAAAAGGACAATTGTAAGAAGGATTTTTTATTATAATATTGTCACAAAATTCCCCATGATAAGATATTTTGATACTCCTTATAAACTATTCATGTCAGAAAATTGCCTAGAAACAACGCTTTCTGGGCGTTTTAAATGAGTAATAAAGAAATCCTTAAAACATCATGTTTTAGCGGAAGCTGTCGGTGAACTTCTAGCTAACAAAATGTCTTTACAGCCGAGGGGAGAAGATGAATACTCGCTTTGTTTCACCTTACGTTTTTGCAATACAAGAACAGGAATTTATTCTGAATCAAAAGCATCTTCCAATGAGTGATCTATTTTACGTTTAAACCTATTGATATCGTACTTCGTGCGGTTTGACATTCTCCCGGCGATAATCTCTCAGTGCCTGCATACTCTAATTAAACCTGTTTCTTTATATTCAAATTCAAATGTGAACAGAAACATCTCATAACATTAATATGTTTCAATATTTATAATTTTGCTTGCGATGTATTGTGTAAATTCAAAGCGACAAACGTGTGTTATGTGTAAAATCATATTCCCTGTCGGTCGACAACGTGGTACTACTCACAGAAAGACCCGGATATTCCGCTATTTCGGTCGTAGCTATTTTTATCACCGGCTTTCCCAAAAGATAAAACTGACCGCACTGGACGTTGGCCTCAGGTCATGTCACTATAACCGACGTAAACGTTCATGATGAGATATATACTTTCAGTATCTACTCGATTTTAAGAGTGTCATTTGACTAGCTAGCCCCTTTATGCCCCTTTATGCAATGCTAAATTCCTGTACGATGTCATTCAGTTCCAAGTGAGTATTTTACTAGTTACTGTATTTTAAACCATTTCAAGCTTCTGACCGTGTTTCTGTTTGTCTAAATAAAAAGGGCTCTCTAATATGATTCTATAGAGTATTCGTTTTTCTTGGATTCCTGGTCGAGTCTCAATCAAATAGATTTAAATCAACTGATGTCAGAGCATTTGCGATAGCATACATTTCGTCCTTCTACAGTTATTATGCCGACCTAACAATAGTAAAGGGGTATTAAGAGTTGCATTTTTTTCTGACAGTCCGCCAGTGCGTATATCCATACGACATTTGTGTTACACTTTGTGTTAAATGTGTTCTGAATATTATCCCATTATTTTTATAGTATTATATATAAGATCTTACATGAGTTTCCATGTTATATGAGATTTATAAAACGAGTCTAAGAATTTTTCATTTTAGCGAGCCTCTGGCGAGTGACAATTTTAACAAAACAGAGCAACAAGTTCTCACGGTTCACGCTACGTCACAGCGTAGATAATCCTACGTCGTTTCGCTGGTTTGGGAAGTGATGTGGGGGATTAACTCTTTGTAATGTTCCTTCCTTTGTTGCACCAAGAAACTTATTGAATTGTGTGTAACCTTTTCTCCAACTGAAAGAGAATCAAAAGTGGTTTGCTAGCATTGCATTTCTGTACTTTATTCTTTTCAAAAGCGAATTGAAAAGTAGTGTCCATGACCTCGGTGTTAGCCGGAAGTGAATTGGAAAGTGGTATCCTTGACCATAGACTTAAAATGAAATGAACTGCAGTATAAAATCTCTGACCCTTCTGTCGTTCGGAAGTGAACTCAAAAACGTTTCCTCTGACCTTGAAACTAGCGGGACATAATCTCAATTCTGGTTTTCCTGATCTTGCTGTTAGCTGAATATTAATTGACGATTAGTGTATTTTATCTTGGTGGTATTCGGCACTGAAATAAAAGGGCGATGTAAATGACCTTGTTGACAAACAGAATTCATCTGCAGGCTGATATCTGTTTCACAAAGGGGATGAAAAAACAATCTGTCGTCCGAGATATTTTTATTGATGTTCTCCAAACCTACCGTCCGAAAAACTCTCTATTGATGTTACAAAACCTACCATACGAGATACATTTTATTGATGTTCTCGATGACTACCATCCGAGATACATTTTATTGATGTTCTCTATACCTACCGTCCGAGATACTTTTTTAATGATTTTCTCTTTACCTACCGTCCGAGATACTTTTTAGTTATGTTCTCTATACCTGCCGTCAGAGATACTTTTGATTGATGTTCCACTTCCCTGCCGTCCGCTATACATTTATTAATGTTCTCTATACTTACCGACCGAGATACCTTTCATTGATGTTCTCTTTACCTGCCGACGAGATGTTTTGTTATTGATGTTCTCTATATCTTTCGTCGGAGATATTTTTATTGATATTATCTTTACATGCCGACCGTATTGATACTTTTTATTAATGTTCTATATACCTGCCGTCCGCTATACTTTTATTTATGTTATATTTACTTCTCGTCCGAGTTACTTTTTATTGATGTTATATTTACCTGTCGTCCGAGATACTTTTTATTAATGTTCTCTATACCTGCCGACCGAGATACTTTTTATTGATATTCTCTATACCTAACGTCCGAGATACTTTTTATTGATGTTCTCGATGACTACCATCCGAAATACTTTTTATTGATTATCTCCATACCTGCCGCCTGAGATACTTTTTATTGATGTTATCTATACCTGCCATCCGAGATACTTTTTGTAGATGTAATCTATATCTGTCGTCCAATATATTTTTTATTGAAGCAATCTTTATCTGCCGACCGAAATACTTTTTTATTGATGTTTTCGATGACTACTGTCCGAGCTACTTTTTATTAATTTTCTCCATACCTGCCGTTCAAGACACATTCATTGATGTCCCTTTACCTACCGTCCGAGAAACTTTTTAGTAATGTACTTTATACCTACCTTCCGATATACTTTTTTAATGATTTTCTCTTTACCTACCGTCCGAGATACTTTTTAGTTATGTTCTCTATACCTGCCGTCAGAGATACTTTTGATTGATGTTCCACTTCCCTGCCGTCCGCTATACATTTATTAATGTTCTCTATACTTACCGACCGAGATACCTTTCATTGATGTTCTCTTTACCTGCCGACGAGATGTTTTGTTATTGATGTTCTCTATATCTTTCGTCGGAGATATTTTTATTGATATTATCTTTACATGCCGACCGATATACTTTTTATTGATATTCTCTATACCTAACGTCCGATATACTTTTGATTGATGTTCTCTATACCTGCCGTCAGAGATACTTTTTAGTGATGTTCTATATATCTGCCGTCCGCTATACTTTTATTTATGTTATATTTACTTCTCGTCCAAGATACTTTTTATTGATGTTATATATACCTGCCGTCCGAGATACTTTTTATTGACGTTATATTTACCTACTGTCCGAACTACTTGCTGTTGATGTTCTCTATACCTAACGTCCGAACTACTTTCTGTTGATGTTCTATATACCTACCGTTCCTGTTGATGTTCTCTATACTTACCGTCCCTGTTTATGTTCTCTATACCTTCCGTCCCTGTTGATGTTCTCTATACCTACCGTCCCTGTTTATGTTCTCTATACCTACCGTCCCTGTTTATCTTCTCTATACCTACCGTCCGAACTATTTTCTGTTGATGTTCTCTATACCTACTGTCTGAACTACTTTTTTGTTGATGTTCTGTATACCTACCGACCGAACTACTTGATGTGGATGTTCTTTATACCTATCGTCCGAACTACTTTCTGTTGATGTTCTCTATACCTATCGTCCGACCTACTTGCTGTTGATGTTCTCTATACCTACCGTCCGACCTACTTGCTGTTGATGTTCTCTATACCTACTGTCGAGATACTCTCTGTTGATGTTCTCTATACCTATCGTCCCTGTTGATGTTCTCTATACCTACCGTCCCTGTTTATGTTCTCTATACCTACCGTCCGACCTACTTTCTGTTGATGTTCTCTGTACCTACCGTCCGAACTACTTGCTGTTGGTGTTTTCTATACCTTTCTCTGTTGATGTGTCTCTACCCAGTGTCCGAAATACTCTCTGATGATGCTTTCACTACCTACACTCAGAGACATTTCTTTTTAGATATGAACCATCTCTCCGAGATAAACTTTATGTTAATATTTTATGTAGAAATTAACCTCCCTCCGGGATATACATTCTGTTGATATTCATCTACCTACAAGTCTAACAATTGTGTGATATCTATATGCCACGAATATAGCAACGACATCGTGTATTTACACGCCATTTTACTCGATATAGGCGGCGTCATATTCACGAACTGTATCACAACCACAGTGACCTGAAAATGTTTGGACCTAAAATAAGGTGTTGAGAGTAACATTTTAGGGATTAAGATTTACTTTTGATAAATATGTCATCCCCAATGACAGTATACACGAGAAGGGTGAAAAACTCTCGATGTCGATAAATCGTCCCCAACTGTTATTCTTCAATCAAAAAACACATTTCTACTTGATGTACAAAAATGTTTACACCGTTGGAAAGATGGATAATTTTTCTTATAGAAACTTCCTTTATGCACGCAAAATATATTTTTCTTCAGTGAAGATGATCTCCGATTCCGACTCGAAGCTATGGGGAACCTGCATGTGACGTCTGAGAAAGTTTTATTCACATCATTCGGAGAACTAGCGCTTACAAGAATTGTTTACAGAGATACACAATTACGGACAGATGATAAAAGAAAGGACAAAGGGCATTTTGATAACCTGATTAGTATCTGATGATTTTGGGCAAAAATGCCCTCATTCTTTTTGTTATCATTATTGGTTTTTTAGTTATTCGGTTATTCCTGACTTATTTCCACACACATTTAAAACTATGTTTATCTTTTGCAGAGTCATTTCTCGTTTATGTCTAAATTCAATTATATTTATATAAAATATTAACGTTAGATAACTTCTCTTTGTAGTCTGCCGTGTTTATCACAAAATATGTTTTACATGTAAATTTAAAAACATAAATATTTGGAATAACAATGTCGAAGCAAAATGCCTAAAGCTAAGATACTTTGATTATCAGTTGTATCAAAAGTAGGTCATCAATTCAACCCATCAAATTCTACTATAATGATAACGTATAGTCTGATTCGTCGATTTTTATTATGCTAATTACTAATTAGCTCTAAAGCTGTTTCAGAAAATAAACAAATTTTATTTGTTCAAAAAGATTAATCGATATCAATCTTACAACATTCAGAGTAATTTAGCATCATTGATAAGAGCAAAAAACTTGAGTCCGGGCTGATGGCGTTTTAGGATTTTTTAATTATTTTAATGACATATTATACAATGAAATACCTAGAAAGCACCTATTTTGATACTCCACATCTTATACGATGCATAGGCCTGTGTACTAAATAGACCTTGAGTTATCCGGATACATCATACCCGGTATTACGGCCTTGCTGTTAGTTGATAGGGTCACGTTCCATATATAGGTAGCTGATACATCATCGGAGAGGGGTGGACACACCTCGTCATTCAAAGATTCGAATACATCGATGGAGCAGTAAGTACAACTATGTATCCTGCTTACTGACTTTTTTTACATAACGTATGAATCACGTATAACACACAAACATGTACATATTGTGTATTTACTACGAGGATATTGATGTAATCGTTAAGTATTTTCCAGTGGTGATTGTAAAGTTAGATAAATGACTCAATCAAATTAGTAGTAGAAACATGAGAGTCACACAAACACCACACATCCACACCTATATGTGATATTTAGAAGAATCAATGAACTTTGTCCATGTTGCAAATCGCCCACACAATGTTCTTAGCTTGGAGCAACGGCTTCAAGGGTGGAACCCTGGGTTGGATGGGTGGTAGGGGAGGCAAGGGGGGTGTGTGTGTGGGTAGGGGTTCTTGGAGGCGATGATGTTGAATTGGAAGCAATACGAAGTCAGAAAATGTAAGGGGCCCTCGAAAATAACTGGGATAGGGTGGAACAGGTTTTAGTAACGGTTACCGTACTTGAAGCAGCTGATGATTTGACATCAGGTGTTCATGATATTTATCACATAACTGACCCATTTTATTATGTAATACGGCCATGTAATTAATTTGTATTTAATTTAAATACACACGTGTATTTAAAGAAATAACAAATATTTTCATTCTTGATAACAATGTCACACTGGTGGTGATTTCCCAAACATATACATGTACATACATTTTGAAAATGTAAAAGACATCAATCGGGTTTGACCCGCCATCTTGACAAATCTATGTCACTAACATTTTTATTGCATTGAAAACTGTTCATTATTAAAAAAAAGTGTGAAACTACTTTGCACTGCGTCGCACGTCAATACTACCATCGGAGTACTTTGATTTTGACCTTTATAGAGTCAGCTCATAACAATTTACAATTTGTGATAGTTATGTGAAAAATATAATATTACATTCGTGTCCATGTCATATTGAATTTAATGAACGATTTTCGGCGCATTCGAATGAGTGTTCGAGTGAGATAAAATTGTTAGTGTCGGAGGTAAAAACTAAGGTCGGTTGGGGTACCTGAAACAAATCTTTATCGTTTTGTGGCCTATATAGGAGTCGTAAAACGACCATATCAGCGATAAACAGTTCTACATATTAACTGTCCACGTGTCGTTATCAGATAAAACATTTAGTAGTCATACTATATCAGTTATCTACTGAACATTCAATCACAGGCATTTATATCATAAAATAAACAAATCTAAACAGAATCTAAAACACGATAGTTCTAATGTAGCGTATATCTGTACGAGTAGGCGGATCAAAATACACACCAACAAGGATTCGAGCTCCGAACCTTATGCGCTATGTAGGCCTACATCCAAACTCGCGATTCGCGTTACACTGTTATATATATCTGATGATGGTTAGCTGTTCAGATAAACCTTCGTCCGTGGACCGTTGTCCGCCCGTCAATACATGTGTCACATCGTCCGTCGTCCGGCTGTCCGTCCTTAAATAATTCCTGTAAGCGCTATTTCTCAGACCGTATTGTATGGATACTACTTAAAGGGGCATCACGGTGAAGTAACTTTATTTTTTGTCTTTTTTTCAAATACAACATAAACATATCAAGTGAGACTCCTTATGGAAAATAACGATCGGATTTGGCTGAAATAGATTCATAAAAATGATTAAATCTAAGAAAATAATCAGTATTTCTACCGGTCTGACCAACGTTTTGTTCAGGGATTTCCCCCTTCTAGCGCATGCGCATAGCACACCATTGCTTTGTAAACAAAATGACTAGCCGTGTGAAGTAAGCGAAAGAAAAGTGTTGTACCGTGTCATCTACGAAACGAAAAGTTGCCAAATGGTCAAAAGATAGCGCAAGGAGTACGTTACGGAATCATTATTGCAGGTGGGCAGTATTCAAAGGAGAAAATAACTGCCGTAGCGTACGGTGCATGTATTCTTCCGGTAGCCGGTTAAGCTGAAATGAAATCGACAGAAATGCTAGCGCTGTTTATGTTATGAATAAATATCTAAAACTATTAAGCTCGCTAGTATCGTTGTCTGAGTTTGAACACAGATGAACTTAGTTTAATATGTTAATGGGCATGTATTGGAGAGAGTTTACTTTGTGTTTCTATAATTATACAGTGGTTTATGCGAAAGGAAGGGATAAGTGACTGGTTAGTTTGATTTTTCCATGAGGCCCTCCAAGGGATAACTGTTGTGATGGCCAACGGCGTATTTTCTGGGCCACCGATCGCGAGATACGTGTTATCTAAGTCCGTGGATTTACATAATTTATAATATTACCGGGTTCAATAAAATGGTATGATTTAATAATATTGCTGAATTAAACGATTATTTTTGTTTTTACATGCAAGATTTAAATTAGTACTAATATGAATACCCGGCCTCCTCTGCCCCGGCAATATATAAAATAAAAATCAGAAAGGTTTGTCCCTTGGTGTAGGGAAGGTGTTTAGCCCCGTACCATCTGTACCTGCCACATTCCAGTACTAAATTCAATATATATTTAGATATAATAATCTACTTTATGTTTATGCCTATTATCATTGTTGACATTTAATTGTAAATGTATGACGGGAGAAGGCTGTGATAAATTGTAAAAACTTGTGCCCCATCCCTTGTTTAACTTTATTGGCAACACATTTATGTTTAAAGCTGAATAAAATTAAATTCTGAACATTGGCAAGTGTGCAATGAACTTCTAATGATGAATAATTACTGTTCAATAAGTTTGAATACGGACTTAGAAATCATATAACTTAGTTTCGAAGTGTGGTAAGAAGTTGCAGTTGCCTGACGGCCCCTCTCTGGGGGCCCCTTTGGAAGCCGTTTCATCTCGCTAGCACCACTTGTGTTTACTGCCTAGTCAGGTGACGTTATCGGCGCTATTTTTAGCAGGGCTTTCCCGAACAATTCAAGTGGTCTGAACATGGGGATAGCGAGGTAACATAAGTGGAAGTGCATACAATACATACATTCATTAAAAAAAAACGCCTTTTCACGTGATGTCCCTTTAAATTACATCTAAAGCTTCCCCGTTGCTATTAGTAACGCCGATCGCATTTCTGGCGGCCATCTAGAATTATGAGAGTTTAAGATTGTTAGCGCTATTGCTCGGAACGTACAAGAAGGCTCTTTCTCGAATTTTCTTCGAAGGGTTCCCCATGGTGGTCTGTTCCGATTTTGGCATATCGGGACTAATAGGAAAACCAAGATAGCTGGCAAGTGGCCATCTTGAACTATGAAAGAAGAATATTGTAAGCACTCTTTCTCAGAAAGTTTTTTTTTTCAATTTCATATGTGTCTAGTTATGCCAATTGTTTTTTGGGACTGATTGGAAATATAGGACTTCGACTGGACAGCCATCTTGAATTTCGACAGTTCAATTTTGTTATCACTATTTCTAAAGTGCTTGACAGATCTTTATCAAATTTCATATGTCGATTCCTATACGGTACGATGATGGGTGCCAATATCCCTATGAGATCTCTTGTTATACATTTTTAGGAAAAGTATCTCTCATGAATTACATTGTTAACAGATGTAATATCTAACGTAACATATTTCTGCTATCGCGTTCTTTTTAGGCCAGATAACGTGGACACGTTTTGATATTTATTGCGAAAAAGTCTTGTTAGTTGATTTGATTTACGAGACAATTTACTAAATATATTGCGATACGTGCCTTAATGTACTGCTCGTTTTCGTTTATATGTGTCGGTGCCGGTGTGTTCAGTCGCCGCTGTCTCTACTGTTATCAGCTGCCAGTTCGATTAGAAATATAGGGACGTTAGATAAGCCTGATACCACGGCCCTACGTTTACCTCACAGGGGAGAGTGGTACGAGCATACCCTCCACTCCCGGCAGTGTCAAGCTAAGGTTCTAAGTCACCCGTGCTGCAGCCGAGTCCACCTAAACTGTCCAAATGTTTTTGTTTTAGCGTATACCTTCGGTCAAGTTATCATTATCGTATTGTAGTTAAAATCTAATGATACATAAAGTAAGCTTCAAACACAAGGGAGACAACTCTTACAAATACTTTCACCAATTTTCTTCAAGCTTTGTAATTTTCATTAAATTTATCATCAACGCTATGACCGTAAAAACGTTTGTTGAAACTAGGCGAATAGCTTCTATATGTTGTAGTAAACAGAAAAATACCCATTTTAAAATCAGTGCGAATGATATTACTTTATTCTCATATTTGCAGAGATACATAATCAGCGTTTCAATGGCGGAAGGTGGTCCTCATCCAGACCCTCACTCTGAAGACAGCGCACTACCTGACCTATCAGACTCGCATCTTCTCGAATGTCCGATCTGTCTTGAGCAGTTACGTCAGCCGAAGTCTCTGCCGTGTCGTCATTCGTTTTGTGAGGAATGTTTGAGTAGCTACATCGTCAGTGAGGTGTTAGGGACGAGTGATACGGCGACTTCCTTTATCTGTCCGGTATGTAGGACGTTAACTCACCCTGTGGACAAAACGGAAGACAAAGAGAAATGGGCCCAGCAGTTCCCGACCGACAGTGTTGCCATAGAGATGATACAACTGAGAAACAGGACGACAGAGCCACGTTACTGCGCGCCCTGTCAGAGAAAGGGAAGCATGACCTCTGCACAATTCTGGTGTGAAACTACTCAGTCATTGTTTTGTGAGTCTTGTAAAGTGGATCACCATGATGTGGTCCATGTGAGCTGTGATATCGTAGATATGAGAGGTTCCGGGAATTTCCTGCTGAGACAGGAAACATCTGACAAACGATGCGACAAACACAAGGATGTGATTGCTTATTATTGCGAGGATCACAAGTCCCTGGGTTGTAGTAAATGTATCATTGTTGGTCACAGGAAATGTGACAACGTGTCCACAACAGAGGATTACTGTGAGAAACTGAATAGTAGCTCCCAACTAGAGGAAAGAAAGACATATCTACAGCAAGGAGCAGACGACATGGAATCTATGATAAAGGATTTTTATCTACGACAACAGAACATTGCAGACGACAAAGATGCGATATTGAAAAGCATCGACGACCTGCAGGGACGTATGGATAAACGTATCAGAGAGATGAAGAAGGAAATCACAGATGACGTAATCACGGCGTACAAACAGGAAAGAGAAAATCTTAAGGTGTCCACACAGAAGTGTGAACGGCTGAAGGTCGCTATACAGAATACATTAGAATCGTCCGCTACAGCGCTACAGAGGAACGATCATATGGACACGATCAGGCTTTACCAGAAAGGTCAGACGGAGCTCGGGGCTTGTAAAGATCTAGTGAAAGAAATGCAGATGTCGATTTCAACTGTCAGTATTGAACATGAAATAGATTCGGACGTGACAAGTCTGAACTTTGGTAAAGTCGTTGTCCGAAAGCAGCGAAGAGATTTACCAGGTGTCGCAGCTCTCGCCAAACCTTTATCCCAATGTGAAGTAAAGGAAATAAGAAAGGTGAACATAAAATGTCCGTCTGATCAATTTGATTGTGCTGCCCGTGGTGTTGTATACTTTCCTGACGGCAGAATTGTGGTGGGAGATAACAGCAATAACAAAATGAAGTTAATCAACGACGCGGGGGATGTTGTGGACGAGTTGAAATTGGATGGAAATCCTTGGGATCTGTGTATGGTGGATAACACCACTGTGGCGGCCGCTATAAAAAGTCCTGGAGGTATACGTGTAGTGACTGTGACACCCTCCAAACTTACACTGTCGTCTGTAATAAACACAAAAAAACAATGTTACGGTATAACGTACAGAGATGATGAGTTAATCGTGAGTACAGGATCCGAAGTCTGCAGTGTTAGGAACGACGGGACGACCAAGACGTTATATCGATATACTGACAGAGTATTCGCTTTGTCACATGATTCCAAGGACAGACAACTCTTTATCACCCAGTATAACTACAGCAATGGCAGTACGACGATTGGTAGGTTGTCTACTGACAACAAGTACATGGACGTGTTGAAGGTTGGTGTAGTTAAGCATGCGTATGGAGTGGACGTAGACATTGAAGGTAACGTCTATGTCTGTGGTTACTACTCCAACAACGTGGTACAGATGTCCGGGGATGGGACTAATGTCCGGGAACTGTTAACGGCAGCGGACGGTATCACACAACCGTGGGCAATATCTGTTTGCGGTGATAAACTGGTGGTGACAAACCAATCAGGTCAGATGGATCGCATCCAAGTGTTCCAACTTGTATGACTTGCAGACTCAATCGTACACAAAATCGACATTTGAAATCAGTGTATTCTTGATATATATACCATTATTATAACTGTTTTTATTTATTGAACAAATATGTAAAAATCATTTCTATTGTAAATGAGAATGATGGACAAAATCAAAAGTGTTTATAAAAATTAAATATTACCTAGTTCTGAATGAAGTGTCAATTACGCATATAGTTTTGTTGACATTGTCGGACTAACAACCAAAACGGGTATTTTGTAATCTTAATATACATAATTATGCACTGTAATGAGTTATTGTGTATGTGTAAGAAACACAAAATGTCGACTTTGTCGGGACTTAAGACTAAGAAATGAACGTAGTTTTTTTCACAACGTAATTTTCTTAAGTGAAGACTTTTCTTTGATTTAAAAGGACAATTGTAAGAAGGATTTTTTGTTATAATATTGTCACAAAATTCCCCATGATAAGATATTTTGATACTCCTTATAAACTATTCATGTCAGAAAATTGCCTAGAGACAACGCTTTCTGGGCGTTTTAAATGAGTAATAAAGAAATCCTTAAAACATCATGTTTTAGCGGAAGCTGTCGGGGAACTTCTAGCTAACAAAATGTCTTTACAGCCGAGGGGAGAAGATGAATACTCGCTTTGTTTCACCTTACGTTTTTGCAATACAAGAACAGGAATTTATTCTGAATCAAAAGCATCTCCCAATGAGTGATCTATTTTACGTTTAAACCTATTGATATCGTACTTCGTGCGGTTTGACATTCTCCCGGCGGTAATCTCTCAGTGCCTGCATACTCTAATTCAACCTGTTTCTTTATATTCAAATTCAAATGTGAACAGAAACATCTCATAACATTAATATGTTTCAATATTTATAATTTTGCTTGCGATGTATTGTGTAAATTCAAAGCGACAAACGTGTGTTATGTGTAAAATCATATTCCCTGTCGGTCGACAACGTGGTACTACTCACAGAAAGACCCGGATATTCCGCTATTTCGGTCGTAGCTATTTTTATCACCGGCATTCCCAAAAGATAAAACTGACCGCACTGGACGTTGGCCTCAGGTCATGTCACTATAACCGACGTAAACGTTCATGATGAGATATATACCTTCAGTATCTACTCGATTTTAAGAGTGTCATTTGACTCGATAGCCCCTTTATGCCCCTTTATGCAATGCGAAATTCCTGTACGATGTCATTCAGTTCCAAGTGAGTTTTTTTTACTAGTTACTGTATTTTAAACCATTTCAAGCTTCTGACCGTGTTTCTGTTTGTCTAAATAAAAAGGGCTCTCTAATATGATTCTATAGAGTATTCGTTTTTCTTGGATTCCTGATCGAGTCTCAATCAAATAGATTTAAATCAACTGATGTCAGAGCATTTGCGATAGCATACATTTCGTCCTTCTACAGTTATTATGCCGACCTAACAATAATAAAGGGGTATTAAGAGTTGTCTTTTTTTCTGACAGTCCGCCAGTGCGTATATCCATACGACATTTGTGTTACACTTTGTGTTAAATGTGTTCTGAATATTATCCCATTATTTTTATAGTATTATATATAAGATCTTACATGAGTTTCCATGTTATATGAGATTTATAAAACGAGTCTAAGAATTTTTCATTTTAGCGAGCCTCTGGCGAGTGACAATTTTAACAAAACAGAGCAACAAGTTCTCACGGTTCACGCTACGTCACAGCGTAGATAATCCTACGTCGTTTCGCTGGTTTGGGAAGTGATGTGGGGGATTAACTCTTTGTAATGTTCCTTCCTTTGTTGCACCAAGAAACTTATTGAATTGTGTGTAACCTTTTCTCCAACTGAAAGAGAATCAAAAGTGGTTTGCTAGCATTGCATTTCTGTACTTTATTCTTTTCAAAAGCGAATTGAAAAGTAGTGTCCATGACCTCGGTGTTAGCCGGAAGTGAATTGGAAAGTGGTATCCTTGACCATAGACTTAAAATGAAATGAACTGCAGTATAAAATCTCTGACCCTTCTGTCGTTCGGAAGTGAACTCAAAAACGTTTCCTCTGACCTTGAAACTAGCGGGACATAATCTCAATTCTGGTTTTCCTGATCTTGCTGTTAGCTGAATATTAATTGACGATTAGTGTATTTTATCTTGGTGGTATTCGGCACTGAAATAAAAGGGCGATGTAAATGACCTTGTTGACAAACAGAATTCATCTGCAGGCTGATATCTGTTTCACAAAGGGGATGAAAAAACAATCTGTCGTCCGAGATATTTTTATTGATGTTCTCCAAACCTACCGTCCGAAAAACTCTCTATTGATGTTACAAAACCTACCATACGAGATACATTTTATTGATGTTCTC
>NW_018406312.1:642827-654308 GCF_002113885.1 Mizuhopecten yessoensis
GTCCGAGATACCTTTTATTGATGTTCTCTATACCTATCGTCCGAGATACTTTTTATTGATGTTCTCGATGACTACCATCCGAAATACTTTTTATTGATTATCTCCATACCTGCCGCCTGAGATACTTTTTATTGATGTTATCTATACCTGCCATCCGAGATACTTTTTGTAGATGTAATCTATATCTGTCGTCCAATATATTTTTTATTAAAGCTATCTTTATCTGCCGACCGATATACTTTTTTATTGATGTTTTCGATGACTAACGTCCGAGCTACTTTTTATTGATTTTCTCCATACCTGCCGTTCAAGACACATTCATTGATGTCCCTTTACCTACCGTCCGAGAAACTTTTTAGTAATGTACTTTATACCTACCTTCCGATATACTTTTTTAGTGATTTTCTCTTTACCTACCGTCCGAGATACTTTTTAGTTATGTTCTGTATACCTGCCGTCAGAGATACTTTTGATTGATGTTCCACTTCCCTGCCGTCCGCTAAACATTTATTAATGTTCTCTATACTTACCGACCGAGATACCTTTCATTGATGTTCTCTTTACCTGCCGACGAGATGTTTTGTTATTAATTTTCTCTATATCTTTCGTCGGAGATATTTTTATTGATATTATCTTTACATGCCGACCGATATACTTTTTATTGATATTCTCTATACCTAACGTCCGATATACTTTTGATTGATGTTCTCTATACCTGCCGTCAGAGATACTTTTTAGTGATGTTCTATATATCTGCCGTCCGCTATACTTTTATTTATGTTATATTTACTTGTCGTCCAAGATGCTTTTTATTGATGTTATCTTTACCTGTCGTCCGAGATACTTTTTATTGATGTTATCTTTACCTGTCGTCCGAGATACTTTTGATTGATGCTATCTTTACCTGTCGTACGAGATACGTTTTATTGATGTTATATTTACCTGTCGTCCGAGATACTTTTTATTAATATTCTCTATACCTAAAGTCCGATATTCTTTTGATTGATGTTCTCTATATCTGTCGTCCAATATATTTTTTATTAAAGCTATCTTTATCTGCCGACCGATATACTTTTTTATTGATGTTTTCGATGACTAACGTCCGAGCTACTTTTTATTGATTTTCTCCATACCTGCCGCCTGAGATACTTTTTATTAATGTTCTCTTTACCTGCCGACGAGATGTTTTGTTATTAATTTTCTCTATACCTATCGTTCCTGTTGATGTTCTCTATTCCTACCGATCGAACTTCTTGCTGTTGATGTTCTCTATAACTACCGATCGAACTACTCGCTGTTGATGTTCTCTATTTATTGATTTTCTCCATACCTGCCGCCTGAGATACTTTTTATTAATTTTCTCTATATCTTTCGTCGGAGATATTTTTATTGATATTATCTTTACATGCCGACCGAGATACTATTTATTGATGTTCTCTATAACTACCGATCGAACTACTTGCTGTTGATGTTCTCTATTTATTGATTTTCTCCATACCTGCCGCCTGAGATACTTTTTATTAATTTTCTCTATACCTGCCGTCAGAGATACTTTTGATTGATGGTATCTTTGCCTGTCGTACGAGATACGTTTTATTGATGCTATATTTACCTGTCGTCCGGGATACTTTTGATTGATGTTCTACTTCCCTGCCGTCCGCTAAACATTTATTAATGTTCTCTATACGTGCCGACCGAGATACTTTTTATCAATGTTCTCTATACCTCGTCCGCTAAACATTTATTAATGTTCTCTATTCCTACCGATCGAACTACTTGCTGTTGATGATCTCTATACCTACCGTCTGAACTACTTGCTGTTGATGTTCTCTATACTTACCGTCCCTGTTTATGTTCTCTATAAATGTACTTTATACCTACCTTCCGATATACTTTTTTAGTGATTTTCTCTTTACCTACCGTCCGAGAAACTTTTTAGTAATGTACTTTATACCTACCTTCCGATATACTTTTTTATTGATGTTTTCGATGACTAACGTCCGAGCTACTTTTTATTGATTTTATCTTTACCTGTCGTCCGGGATACTTTTGATTGATGTTCTACTTCCCTGCCGTCCGCTAAACATTTATTAATGTTCTCTTTTCCTGCCGACCGAGATACTTTTTAGTGATGTTCTATATATCTGCCGTCCGCTATACTTTTATTTTTTTTATATTTACTTGTCGTCCAAGATGCTTTTTAACATGCCGACCGATATACTTTTTATTGATGTCCTATATACCTGCCGTCCGCTATACTTTTATTTATTTTATATTTACTTGTCGTCCAAGATGCTTTTTAACATGCCGACCGATATACTTTTTTAGTGATTTTCTCTTTACCTACCGTCCGAGAAACTTTTTAGTAATGTACTTTATACCTACCTTCCGATATACTTTTTTATTGATGTTTTCGATGACTAACGTCCGAGCTACTTTTTATTGATTTTCTCCATACCTGCCGCCTGAGATACTTTTTATTAATTTTCTCTATACCTGCCGACCGAGATACTATTTATTGATGTTCTCCATACCTACTGTCCGAATTACTTGCTGTTGATGTTCTCTATACCTACCGTCCGAACTACTTGCTGTTGATGTTCTCTATACCTACCGATCGAACTACTTGCTGTTGATGTTCTCTATACCTAACGTCCGAACTACTTTCTGTTGATGTTCTCTATACCTATCGTCCGAACTACTTTCTGTTGAAGTTCTATATACCTACCGTTCCTGTTGATGTTCTCTATACTTACCGTCCCTGTTTATGTTCTCTATACCTACCGTCCCTGTTTATGTTCTCTATACCTTCCGTCCCTGTTTATGTTCTCTATACCTACCGTCCGAACTATTTTCTGTTGATGTTCTATATACCTACTGTCTGAACTACTTTTTTGTTGATGTTCTGTATACCTACCGACCGAACTACTTGATGTGGATGTTCTCTATACCTATCGTCCGAACTACTTTCTGTTGATGTTCTCTATACCTACTGTCTGAACTACTTTCTGTTGATGTTCTGTATACCTACCGACCGAACTACTTGCTGTTGATGTTCTCTATACCTACTGTCGAGATACTCTCTGTTGATGTTCTCTATACCTATCGTCCCTGTTGATGTTCTCTATACCTACCGTCCCTGTTTATGTTCTCTATACCTACCGTCCAAACTACTTTCTGTTGATGTTCTCTGTACCTACCGTCCGAACTACTTGCTGTTGGTGTTTTCTATACCTTTCTCTGTTGATGTGTCTCTACCCAGTGTCCGAAATACTCTCTGATGATGCTTTCACTACCTACACTCAGAGACATTTCTTTTTAGATATGAACCATCTCTCCGAGATAAACTTTATGTTAATATTTTATGTAGAAATTAACCTCCCTCCGGGATATACATTCTGTTGATATTCATCTACCTACAAGTCTAACAATTGTGTGATATCTATATGCCACGAATATAGCAACGACATCGTGTATTTACACGCCATTTTACTCGATATAGGCGGCGTCATATTCACGAACTGTATCACAACCACAGGGACCTGAAAATGTTTAGACCTAAAATGAGGTGTTGAGAGTAACATTTTAGGGATTAAGATTTACTTTTGATAAATATGTCATCCCCAATGACAGTATACACGAGAAGGGTGAAAAACTCTCGATGTCGATAAATCGTCCCCAACTGTTATTCTTCAATCAAAAAACACATTTCTACTTGATGTACAAAAATGTTTACACCGTTGGAAAGATGGATAATTTTTCTTATAGAAACTTCCTTTATGCACGCAAAATATATTTTTCTTCAGTGAAGATGATCTCCGATTCCGACTCGAAGCTATGGGGAACCTGCATGTGACGTCTGAGAAAGTTTTATTCACATCATTCGGAGAACTAGCGCTTACAAGAATTGTTTACAGAGATACACAATTACGGACAGATGATAAAAGAAAGGACAAAGGGCATTTTGATAACCTGATTAGTATCTGATGATTTTGGGCAAAAATGCCCTCATTCTTTTTGTTATCATTATTGTTTTTTTTAGTTATTCGGTTATTCCTGACTTATTTCCACACACATTTAAAACTATGTTTATCTTTTGCAGAGTCATTTCTCGTTTATGTCTAAATTCAATTATATTTATACAAAATATTAACGTTAGATAATTTCACTTTGTAGTCTGTCGTGTTTATCACAAAATATGTTTTACATGTAAATTTATACACATAAATATTTGGAATAACAATGTCGAAGCAAAATGCCTAAAGCTAAGATACTTTGATTATCAGTTTTATCAAAAGTAGGTCATCAATTCAACCCATCAAATTCTACTATAATGATAACGTATTGTCTGATTCGTCGAATTTTATTATGCTAATTACTAATTAGCTCTAAAGCTGTTTAAGAAAATAAACAAATTTTATTTGTTCAAAAAGATTTATCGATATCAATCGTACAACATTCAGAGTAATTTAGCATCAGTGATAAGAGCAAGAAACTTGAGTCCGGGCTGATGTCGTTTTAGGATTTTTTAAATTATTTTAATGACATATTATACAATGTAATACCTAGAAAACACCTATTTTGATACTCCACATCTTATACAATGCATAGGCCTGTGTACTAAATAGACCTTGAGTTATCCGGATACATCCTACCCGGTATTACGGCCTTGCTGTTAGTTGATCGGGTCACCCCGGTATTACGGCCTTGTTGTTAGTTGATAGGGTCACGTTCCATAGGTAGCTGATACATCATCGGAGACTCAGAGGGGTGGACACACCTCGTCATTCAAAGATTCGAACACATCGATGAAGCTGTAAGTACAACTATGTATCCTGCTTACTGATTTTATTTTACATAACGTATGAATCACGTATAACACACAAACATGTGAATATTGTGTATTTACTACGAGGATATTGATTTAATCGTAAAGTATTTCCCAGTGGTGATTGTAATGTTAGACAAATGACTCAATCAACTTAGTAGAAGAAACATCAGAGTCACACAAACACCACACATCCACACCTACTGTGATATTTAGAAGAATCACTGAACTGTGTCCATGTTGCAAATCGCCCACACGATGGCAGGGGCGGATCCAGGATTTCCTAATAGGGGGGGCCGATAATTTTTTCTCAATAGTCAATGGTGTGCTGCCTTCCCCGAGCGCGTAGCGCGAAGAGGGGGAGGGTTTTGGAGGGGGTCTTCCCCTTCCTGTAAGGGGGGTTTGGGGGATTTCCCCCCCAAAAAATGTGTTTTCTAGAACGTCTCAGAAACGATTTCCCGTGTTCTGAGGATGGTTTTTATGTTTAATTAACAAGAAGTAAAGGACATATTTTAAGTATGGCCCAAAGACTTCTTTTTGTACTGGAAAGAAAATCCCTGGTCAGTCAAATATGTGTGTTGCCTAGCTACATATTATGTGTATACACAAAAATGTCAATGCAATTTGAAAAATATTTCTTGATTAGATTAAAGGGAGGAGGGCTGTTAAAACTTTCGAAAAAAATGTTTTTGTGCATGAAGTTAACTTAAAGATTAAAACCAAATAAAATAAATGGTCTGCGCCTGTTTAAAGAATACCTCAGCATAAAAGGAAGACAACTACTAACCTTTCATTAAAATGGAAACGCTGTTGTAAAGACAATCGCCATTCCCTGTAGCTTTCAGGGTTTTCCATAGAGTTTTGTCAATATCAAGCACGTCGGCAGTAATTAGATTTGTGGATAGAATATCCACTCCACTTGTTTCTACAGCCATAGCTGAACTAAACAGTTAGAAAGCCCTGATACCAGATGTAAATATTTTCGAATTTGTAAAAGTATATTTCAATTTAGTTTTACTATTGATCACTGTGAGTGTCGACGGACAATGTATTTGTTTTAAAAACAAGGGTGCGGCACCTTTTGATGTCCGCGTTGCATTGCCTGTGAAATATATCCACGAAACACTGTATCAGTTCTATAATGCATTGTTAGGTTTACAGCTTCCATCAGATAAAAAGCTTTTACTTTAACTTGTATAGATGATACCAAAATAATTGAATGGATATGTTTAGTCAATTATACATAATATTGTCAACCGAAAAAAACCTTTATCGTTCTTGTATAATGATATGATTAATGTCGCCCGGGCGGTAAGGAAGGTTACAATAAAAAGTATTAATTTTCAGATCATCTATAACGAGCGGTCAATAATATAATTATGCAACTTATGCTAGTATATTTCCACCGAGCGTTGCAAGTTGCAACTTTGGGTTTTGCGGAGGTGGTAAAATAAAAAACACACTTTAGGGTCAAGATACAAAGTAGACGAGCGTAGCGATGCCAACAAATATTGCTTTAATAAAGATAATATAGTAAAAATATCAGATAACGGAAACCCACAATATTTGCTAGGATGCCGTATGGGATGTGTGGGGCGTAGCCCCAGATTTTTTTTATACAAGCTCCGTGCATTATTTGANGCCTGGATGGTCTTAGCTTGGAGCAACTGCTTCAAGGGTGGCACTCTGGGTTAGATGGGTGGTAGGGGAGGCAAGGGGTGTGTGTGGGGGTAGGGGTTATTGGAGACGATGCTGTTGAATAAGAAGCAACACGAAGCCAGAAAATGTAAGGGGCCCTCGAACATAACTATGGGGTAGGGTGGGACAGGTTTTAGTAACGGTTCCCGTACTTGAAGCAGCTGATTTGACATCAGGTGTTCATTATATTTATCACAAAACTGACCCATTTTATTATGTCATACGGCCATGTAATTAATATGGTATTACACACGTGTATTTAAAGAAATAACAAATATTTTCATTCTTGATAACAATTTCACACTGGTGGTGATTTCCCAAACATGTACATGTACATACATTTTGAAAATGTAAAAGACATCAATCGGGTTTGACCCGCCATCTTGACAAATCTGTGTCACTAACATTTTTATTGCATTGAAAACTGTTCATTATTAAAAAAAGTGTGAAACTACTTTGCACTGCGTCGCACGACAATACTACAATCGTAGTACTTTAATTTTGACCTTTATAGAGTCAGCTCATAACAATTTACAATTTGTGATAGTTATGTGAAAAAGATAATATTATATTCGTGTCCATATCATATTGAATTTAATGAACGATTTTCGGCGCATTCGAATGAGTGTTCGAGTGAGATAAAATTGTTAGTGTCGGAGGTAAAAACTAAGGTCGGTTGGGGTACCTGAAACAAATCTGTATCGTTTTGTGGCCTATATAAGAGTCGTAAAACGACCATATCAGCGATAAACAGTTCTACATATTAACTGTCCACGTGTCGTTATCACTTACACATTTAGTAGTCATACTATATCAGTTATCTACTAAACACCCAATCACAGGCATTTATATCATAAAATAAACAAATCTAAAGAAAACCTAAAACACAATAGTTCTAATGTAGCGTGTATCTGTAAGAGTAGGCGGATCAAAATACACACCAACGCGGATTCGAGCTCGGAACTCATGCGCTATGTAGGCCTACAGCCAAACTCGCGATTTGCGTAACACTGTTATATATATCTGATGATGGTTAGATGTTGAGATAAACCATCGTCCGTGGTCCGTTGTCCGCATGTCAATACATGTGTCACTTCGTCCGTCGTCCGTCTGTCCGTCCTTAAATAATTCTTGGAAGCGCTATTTCACGGTATTGTATGGATCCTTCTTAAATTACACCTAACGGTTCCCCGTTGCTCTTAGTAACGCCGATCGCATTTATGACAACCATCTAGAATTATGAGAGTTAAAGATTGTTAGCGCTATTGCTAGGAACGTACAAGAAGGCTCTTTCTCGAATTTTCCTTGAAGAGTTCCCCATGGTCTGTCCCGATTTTGGCATATCGAATTTTGGGACTAATAGGAAAACCAAGATAGCTGGCAAGTGGCCATCTTGAACTATGAAAAAAGAATTTTGTAAGCACTATTTCTCAGAAAGTGATGGTGGTTTTTTTTCAAATTTCAGATGTAGGGGCCTCATTGTGTCTAGTTATACAGATTGGTTTTTGGGACTGATTGGAAAATATAGGACTTCCACTGAACAGCCATCTTGAATTTCGACAGTTCAATTTTGTTATCACTATTTCTAAAGTGCTTGACAGATCTTTATCAAATTTCATATGTTGATTCCTATACGGTACGACGATGGGTGCCAATATCCCTGAGATCTCTTGTTATGTATTTTTAGGAAAAGTATCTCTCATGAATTACATTGTTAACAGATGTAATATCTAACGTAACATATTTCTGCTATCACGTTCTTTTAAGTCAGATAACGTGGACACGTTTTGATATTTATTGCGAAAAAGTATTGTTAGTTTATTTGATTACGAGACATTTTACTAAATATATTGCGATACGTGCCTTAATGTACTGCTCGTTTTCGTTTATATGTGTCGGTGCCGGTGTGTTCAGTCGCCACTGTCTTTACTGTTATCAGCTGCCAGTTCGATTAGATAGACCAGGTTGATTAGCGGGTATAAATATAGGGACGTTAGATAAGCCCGATACCACGGCCCTACGCTTACCTCACAGGGGAGAGTGGTACGAGCATACCCTCCCCTCCCGGCAGTGTCAAGCGAAGGTTCTAAGTCACCCGTGCTGCAGCCGAGTCCACCTAAAAACTGCTACTGACCAAATGTGTTTGTTTCATCGTAAACACGTTAGATACACGTACTTTGGCCACGTTATCATTATCGTATCGTAGTTATAATCAAATGATACATGAAGTATGCTTCAAACACAAGGGAGACAACTCTTACAAAGAAAACAATACTTTCACCAATTTTCTTCAAGCTTGGTAATTTTCATTAAATTTATCATAAACGCTGTGACCGTAAAACTGTGTCTTGGTCAAACAAATGTAGAATTAAGTTAGATTGTTTGTTTCGGAAATTAAAATATTTATTTCTTAAAAAGTCGATGTGAGGAATGTTTGAGTAGCTACATCGTCAGTGAGGTGTCAGGGACGAGTGATACGGCGACTTCCTTTATCTGTCCGGTTTGTAGGACCCTAACTCACCCCGTGGACAAAACAGAGGACAAAGATAAATGGGCCCAGCAGTTCCCGACCGACACCGTTGCCATAGAGATGATACAACTGAGAAACAGGACGACAGAGCAACATTACTGCGTGCCTTGCCAAAGGAGGAAGGGAACGCTGGTACCTGCACAATTCTGGTGTAAAACTACACAGTCATTGTTCTGTGAGTCTTGTAAAGTAGATTTGCATGATGATATCCACGTTGGCTGTGATATCGTAGATATGAATTCTTCTGAGAATTGGCAACTGAGGCAAAACACATCTGACAAAAAATGCGACAAACACAAGGATGAGATTGCTTATTATTGTGAGGATCACAAGTCCTTGGGTTGCAGTAAATGTATTATTGTTGGTCACAGGAAATGTGACAACGTGTCCACAACAGAGGATTACTGTGAGAAACTGAATAGTAGCTCCCAACTAGAGGAAAGAAAGACATATCTACAGCAAGGAGCAGACGACATGGAATCTATGATAAAGGATTTTTATCTACGACAACAGAACATTGCAGACGACAAAGATGCGGTACTGAAAAGCATCGACGACCTGCAGGAACGTATGGATAAACGTATCAGAGAGATGAAGAAGGAAATCACAGATGACGTAATCACGGCGTACAAACAGGAAAGAGAAAATCTGAAGGTGTCCACACAGAAGTGTGAACGGCTGAAGGTCGCTATACAGAATACATTAGAATCGTCCGCTACAGCTCTACAGAGGAACGACCATATGGACACGATCCGGCTTTACCAGAAAGGTCAGACGGAGCTCGAGGCTTGTAAGGATCTAGTGAAAGAAATGCAGATGTCGATTTCAACTGTCAGTATTGAACATGAAATCGATTCGGACGTGACAAGTCTGAACTTTGGTAAAATCTTTGTCAGAAAGCAACAAAAACATTTACTAAGTGTCCCAACTCTCGTCAAACCTTTATCCCAATGTAATGTGAAGGAAATAAGAAAGTTGAACATAATATGTCCGTCTGATCAATTTGATTGTGCTCTCCGTGGTGTTGTATACTTACCTGACGGCAGAATTGTGGTGGGAGATAGAAACAATAATAATATTAAGTTAATTAACGACGCAGGGGATGTTGTGGACGAGTTAAAATTGGATGGAAATCCTTGGGATCTGTGTATGGTGGATAACACCACTGTGGCGGCCGCTATACCGAGTCCCGGAGGTATACGTGTAGTGACTGTCACACCCTCCAAACTTACACTGTCGTCTGTAATAAACAAAAAAACACGATATTACGGTATAACATACAGAGATGATGAGTTTATCGTGAGTACAGGATCCGAAGTGTGCAGTGTTAAGAACGACGGGACGACCAAGACGTTATATCGATATACTGGCAATGTATACGCGTTGTCACATGATTCCAAGGACGGACAGCTCTTTATCGCCCATCATACCGACAGTACTGGCAGTACGGCGATTGGTAGGTTGTCTACTGACAACAAGTACACGGACGTGTTGAAGGTTGGTGTAGTTAAGCATGCGTATGGAGTGGACGTCGACGTGGAAGGTAACGTCTATGTATGTGGTTACAACTCCAACAACGTGGTACAGATATCCGGGGACGGGACTAACGTCCGGGAACTGTTAACGGCAGTGGACGGTATCACATACCCAATAGCAATATCTGTTTGTGGTGATAAACTGGTGGTAACAAACGGATCAGGTCAGAGTAATTTCATCCAAGTGTTTCAACTTGTATGACTTGTAGAGTCAATCGTACACAAGATCGACATTTGACATAATAGTGTATTCTTGATATATCATTAACATAACTGTTCTTGTTTATTTAACAAAGTACATTTTATCAACATATAAATCGGTAATTTCCTGCCTTTTGTCCTAGTTTCTTTTCTATTACCCATTATATTAATTGCATTGCATGAAATAAATAATTAAAGTTATATCCTTACGAATAAAAACGGTAAAATATGTTGATAACTATGTGTAGATCACTGACATTTGTGCTGTACATATACACAGTAACCTTCATTAACTATATGAGGCAGGAAACTGTAGCAGTTGTGTCAGGAAACATCCATTGATGACGTAGCTCAGTCGGTACGGGAGATTGTACAATGATCTGAAGTCTACAAAACATACATATTTCATTACTTCAATTCTGTACACATTACAAGACGATCAATAAAAGTATATTTCTTTTGAATTGTAACATTTATAAATACACGCCATGTTGTTCATTAGTAAATTGAGAAAACAACACTTTGAATAAATAAGAATTGTGAATAATGTATTTGTTTTAATAAAATACACTCCATTGCTACCCTGCCTAATTTTTATCTGCTATACTAGATTATTCGCTAAAACAAAAACTTAGATTGTTACAACAGTCTGAACATCATACATGTACATACAGTCCGAACATCATACA
>NW_018406312.1:659575-717755 GCF_002113885.1 Mizuhopecten yessoensis
GTCAGACATGTACATACAGTCCGAACATCATACATGTATATAATCCTAACATCATACATGTACATACAGTCTGAACAACATACATGTATATACAATCCGAACATCATACATGTATATACAGTCCGAACATCATACATGTACATACAATTCGAACAGCATATATGTATCTCACATCACACCTTATGTATTACATCTCTGATAATGACTAGCTGCCACTAGAAAAATAATAATGTGACAATTTTTTACGATATTTATACGATATCACACTCCATATTTGATATTGTTTGATTCCGTAAAACACGCTAAAGTTTGAAAAACTTATAAATCGATACACTTAAAAGAATTAACTCCAGTTGAAAGATAACATGATTTTGACACTGTGAACCATATAATTTGTGTTATCTTATATTTTGTCACAACTATTTAGTTTTTGAATGCTCGTTAATGTTCACATGTTTTGAGCAATATCATAGATAGGCGATAACAAACAAGAAAACTCTGCCATTTATCTCTATAAAAATGTTTTTCTTGTTTATTTTCATTTTTTTAGCCGCTCTACCGTTAAAAGATATATCGAATGTCAGCTTTCAAACGTGAATATTTTATATGAATTTATTGATTTGAGAGGTTGAAATTTTCCGTCTGAATTTATTGATTTGAGAGGCTGAAATTTTCCGTCTGAATTTAATCTGATTTCGTATCACAATATTATACCAAAATAAGTTATCTCACTATCGATTGCATTATAATGATTTCCGTTAGAACATAGAGTAAAAAAACGGATTCTGATTTCTTAGTGTAAAGTTAGACGGATATTTATTTCATGAAATTCAATGCGATGTTGTGTCAGTGATAAAAGCTCTAGAAAATGTCATTGTACCGGAGTGTTTATGTCTTCTATAAGGTAAACTGTCAATAATATACACCTGTATACGGATGCTGTGTTAATTTGTTCTCTAGTAAATATATACAATCCGCAAATTATCTGGATATATCGTACCCGGCATTACAATGTACGGACGTGTTATTAGTGTATTGAGTCACATTCCAAAGTGCGCCGAGCTAACAACGGGGACGTGTCCCACATCTACACCTCGTCACTTCAAAGACTACAACCATATTCATACCTTGATGGAGCGGTAAGTACAAATAAGTATCTCCCGTACTGAGGTTTTATAACAGTACCACCTTTTACGTCAAATGAACATGTAAATAGCGTGTTTTTACTAAGAACACGTTCATTTTAATCGTTAAATATGTTGTAGCGGCTGTAGTAATGTTAGACGTACGGAAACCGAAAGAGGAAGTACAGACGTCACCAATTTACTAGCTATGCATAATAGAGTAAGAAACGCATTGTTTGTACAGTAATACCACTGTCGGATACCATAATCTGAAGACTTTACGTATCCAACGGCGTCATTTTCTAATTACATACAGAGCGGAAATAAGAGGAAAATTGTGCAAACCCTTGTTATATAAATAAATTGTTTTGGTATGGTTGACCGAGAAACGTGTGTCTGCGTGGATACATGCGTGAGTATGAAGGGTTGTCAGGGCTTACCTTCTCCCGTTTAAAACGCATTTTCACAGGACATGACTTAAAATGGTAAAACGTTTTTATACGGCAGTCAAATTTGACGGAATGATTATGGTATGGGGTTGCCCGTCCGTCCGGCGTAAACTTTTGTTTGTCCGGCACTCTTCTGCTACATTTTTCGACCGATCTTTTTGAAACTTGGAATACATTATAATCATGATATGAAGTTGTGTCTCCCTTAAAATAATTTTGATTCGACAATTTTCCAAAAGTTATTGCCCTTTGTTTATTTCAGTATTTGATATTTTGTCCGGCAATCTCCTCCTACATTTTTCAACGGATCTCGTTGAAACTTGGTATACATTATAATCATGATATGAAGTTGTGTATCCCTTAAAAGAATTTTGATTCGATAATTTTTCCAAAGGTAATTTTCCTTTGTTCATTTCAGTATTTGATTTTTTGTCCGGAGATTTTCTCCTACATTTTTTATAGCATGTCAGCTAACCACTCTTAGAATGATGCAGATCTTATTTCAATGTAAGATAGTATCTAACACTATATGGCTTTTGACGGGCGTATATTGTTCCGCCCCGCGGTACTCTTGTTAAATGATATGATCTTATCGGAACTCAATTGTTCGAACACAATCATGTGTATTTTGAATATATATGATATCTCCGCCAGAATAAGTAGCTTTAACGTTGAAATTTACTCTTTTCTCATGTTCGTAATAAACGATTTGTCGGGCGGTACATTAATATAATTTAAGAGGCAAATTAGACGTACAAAAAGTTTGAAACATACATTTTAAGACATTTAATGGAACATAAAAACTAACACAACTTTTTCCTAAATCAGACAGAAGGAGGACAGGAGTCGTGGTAAAACTATGAGTAGTATTCTAAGGGTTACTTAACATGTTTACTTTGATGAAAAGAAAGAAATAACATCCATGAATTTCCGTGGCTTTCTTCGCTCTACTTTTTATAATATCACCCACATATATACATTGAATATAAGTTTTCACAGCGAAGTGCAAATTTCCCGCTAATCTAAGTATGCTATCCACTCCCTCTATTGGGGAATATGTAAGTTTGCACAGTTTCGTTTGAACGCATTACGATTGAAAGAAGATCACTTCGGAAATATGTCCAAGTACTGATGAAAAGTATTAGGAGTAACAAGATGCACAGTTTTCATGTATACGTTTTTAAGTCTGAATAATTAGGCACCTATATCGTACAACGGGAGGTAACTCGTTACATATTACCCTTTCCTATTCCAAATGTAACATTCGTGTACATGTGTATACAATTATTACGTCGCCTATACAAATATCGAGTGAAATATCGGATAAATATTTTATATTGTTGGTATTATTGAGACATCTACGGATCGGACATTCGCTCTGAGAAATACAACGCATACAATATTTTGATGTCCAAAAGTACGCTCATAATTCTTTCATATCTAAAGTCAAGTTTGTTTTTATAGAAACTGTTATGTAAACCAATTTTAACAGAGCCAAGCATTTAGTCTACACTGTATAAGTCAAATGCCGCAATGGATCACAAAACGCAATAGATGTAAACTACGAATGCATGTACTATATAAGGCAAATGTACTGCATGTATTTATCACATGTATATGAAGAGTTTGTGTCATTTTGATTCAGAAAGATGGTGTATAGATCAGTAGCATTGAGGCTGAAATTCACGATACCAGACAAATGTAACTGATAAACATCGAGTTTATACTAATATTCAAGATACTTAGGTAGCCAATACACATTTTGCATCACTTAAAGTTTGTGTCAAACCTATATTAATGCTATGTTAAACTGTTCACGGAGCATTCCGTCTTTTGTCTTCAGAAAAATGGATTGCATGAACGTTAACTAATCAAATTGTCAGGATTGGTTCAAATGACATGTCGTAATTGTGTTAACAAATTTCTTTTCGGATGCAGTGACATGTGCAATATCTTATTTCTATCTTACTTGTAAAAAAGTTGAGTTGCAAGTACGCAAACTTTTCTTTATGTACCAGCAAAGTCATGCCGATACTATTTCGTTATTCTCATACTTGCAGATACGGAACTAGCGTTTGAGTACGTATACAATGGCGGAAGGTGGTCCCCATCCAGACCCTCACTCTGAAGACAGCACACTACGAAACCTCTCAGACTCCCATCTTCTTGAATGTCCGATCTGTCTTGAGCAGTTACGTCAGCCGAAGTCTCTGCCGTGTCGTCATTCTCTTTGTGAGGAATGTTTGAGTAGCTACATTGTCAGTGAGGTGTTAGGGACGAGTGATACGGCGACTTCCTTTATCTGTCCGGTATGTAGGACGTTAACTCACCCCGTGGACAAATCAGAGGACAAAGAGAAATGGGCCCAGCAGTTCCCGACCGACACCGTTGCCATAGAGATAATACAACTGAGAAACAGGACGACAGAGCCACGTTACTGCGCGCCCTGTCAGAGAAAGGGAAGCATGACCTCTGCACAGTTCTGGTGTAAAACTAATCAGTCATTGTTCTGTGAGTCTTGTAAAGTGGATCACCATGATGTGGTCCATGTGAGCTGTGATATCGTAAATATTAGTGGTTCCGGGAATTTCCTGCTGAGACAGGAAACATCTGACAAACGATGCGACAAACACAAGAAGAAGATTGCTTATTATTGTGAGGATCACAAGTCCCTAGGCTGCAGTAAATGTATAACTGTTGGTCACAGAAAATGTGACAACGTGTCCACAACAGAGGATTACTGTGAGAAACTGAATAGTAGCTCCCAACTAGAGGAAAGAAAGACATTTCTACAGCAAGGAGCAGACGACATGGAATCCATGATAAAGGACTTTTACCTACGACAACAGAACATTGCAGACGACAAAGATGCGGTACTGAAAAGCATCGACGACCTGCAGGAACGTATGGATAAACGTATCAGAGAGATGAAAAAGGAAATCACAGATGACGTAATCACGGCGTACAAACAGGAAAGAGAAAATCTGAAGGTTTCCACTCAGAAGTGTGAACGACTGAAGGTCGCTATACAGAATACATTAGCGTCGTCCGCTACAGCTCTTCAGAGGAACGATCATATGGACACGATCCGGCTTTACCAGAAAGGTCAGACGGAGCTCGAGGCTTGTAAGGATCTAGTGAAAGAAATGCAGATGTCGATTTCATCTGTCAGTATTGAACATGAAATCGATTCGGACGTGACAAGTCTGAACTTTGGTAAAGTCGTTGTCCGAAAGCAGCGAAGAGATTTCCCAGGTGTCCCAAGTCTCGTCAAACCTTTATCCCAATGTGAAGTAAGGGAAATAAGAAAAGTGAACATACAATGTCGGTCTGACCAAGCTAATGTTTATGCTCGTGGTGTTGTATACTTTCCTGACGGCAGAATTGTGGTGGGAGATAACAGCAATAACAAAATCAAGTTAATCAACGACGCGGGGGATGTTGTGGACGAGTTGAAAATGGATGGAAAACCTTGGGATCTGTGTTTGGTGGATAACACCACTGTGGCGACCGCTATACAGAGCACCAGAGGTATACATGTAGTGACTGTGACACCCTCCAAACTTACACTGTCGTCTGTAATAAACGACAACAAACCATATTACGGTATAACGTATAGAGATGAAGAGTTTATCGTGAGTACAGGATCCGAAGTCTGCAGTGTTAAGAAAGACGGGACGACCAAGACGTTATATCGATATAATGGCAGAGTATTCGCGTTGTCACATAATTCCAAGGACGGACAGCTCTTTATCGCCCATTATACCAATAGTACTGGCAGAACGGTGATTGGTAGGTTGTCTACTGACAACAACTACACGGACGTGTTGAAGGTTGGTGTAGTTAAGTGTCCGTATGGAGTGGACGTAGACATGGAAGGTAACGTCTATGTCTGTGGTAACGGCTCACACAACGTGGTACAGATGTCCGGGGACGGGACCAACGTCCGGGAACTGTTAACGGGAGCGGACGGTATCACACAACCACTAGCAATATCTGTTTGTGGTGATAAACTGGTGGTAACAAACGGATCAGGTCAGAAGGATTCCATCCAAGTGTTTCAACTTGTATGACTCGCAGAATCAATCGTACACAAGATTGACATTTGACATCATAGTGTATTCTTGATATATCATTAACATAACTGTTCTTGTTTATATAAATCGGTAATTTCCTGCCTTTTGTCATAGTTTCTTTTCTATTACACTTTATAATAATTCCATTGCATGAAATAAATAATTAAAGTTATATCCTTACGAATAAAAACGGTAAAATATGTAGATAACTATGTGTAGATCACTGACATTTGTGCTGTACATATACACAGTAACCTTCATTAACTTTATGTTGCATGAAACTGTAGCAGTTGTGTCAGGAAACATCCATTGATGACGTAGCTCAGTCGGTACGGGAGATTGTACAATAATCTGAAGTCTACAAAACATACATATTTCATTACTTCAATTCTGTACACATTACAAGACGATAAATAAAAGTATATTTCTTTTGAATCGTAACATTTATAAATACACGCCATGTTGTTCATAAGTAAATTGAGAAAACAACACTTTGAATAAATAAGAATTGTGAATGATATATTTGTTTTAATAAAATACACTCCATTGCTAACCTGCCTAATTTTTATCTGCTATTCTAGATTATTCGCTTAAACAAAAAAATAGATGTTTACAACAGTCTGAACATAATAGATGATAACACAGTCCGAACATCATAATGTACATACAATCCGAACATCAAACATATACATACAGTCCGAACATCATACATGTACATACAATCAGAACATCAAACATATACATAAAGTCCGAACATCATACATGTACATACAATCCGAACATCAAACATATACATACAATCCGAACATCATAATGTACAACATGCAATCCGAACATCATACAACATACAATCTGAACAGCATACATGTACATGCGATCCGAACATCATACATGTACAACATACAGTCCGAGCATCATACATGTACATATAGTCCGAACATCATACATGTACATACATTCCGAATTCCATACATGTACATACAGTCTGAACATCATACATGTACAACATACAATCCGAACATCATACATGTACATACAGTCTGAACATCATACATGTACAACATACAATCCGAACATCATACATGTACATACAATTCGAGCATCAAACATGTACATACAGTCAGAACATCATACCTATACATACAGTTCGAACATCATACATAGACATACAGTCCGAACATGATACATGTACAACATACAGTCCAGACATCCAACATGTACATACAGTCCAGACATCAAACATGTACATACAATCCGAACAACATACATCTACCTTCAGTTCCAGCATCATACATGTACATATAGTCCGAACATCATACATGTACACACATTCCGAAAACCATACATGTACACACAGTCTGAACATCATACATGTACATACAGTTTGAACATCATACATGTACATACAATCCGAAAAATCATACAACATACAATCTGAACATCATACATGTACATACAATCCGAACATCATACATGTACATACAGTCCGAACATCATACATGTACACACATTCCGAACACCATACATGTACACACAGTCTGAACATCATACATGTACATACAGTCCGAATATCATACATGTACATACAATCCGATAAATCATACAACATACAATCTGAACATCAAACATGTACATACAATCCGAACATCATACATGTACATACAATCCGAACATCATACATGTACATACAGTCCGAACATTATACATGTACACACATTCCGAACACCATACATGTACACACAGTCTGAATATCATACATGTACATACAGTCCGAACATCATACATGTACAACATACAATCCGAACATCATACAACATACAATCCGAACATCATACATGTACATACAATTCGAACATCATACATGTACATACAGTCCGAACATCATACATGTACACACATTCCGAACACCATACATGTACACACAGTCTGAACATCATACATGTACATACAGTCCGAACATCATACATGTACATACAATCCGAAAAATCATACAACATACAATCTGAACATCATACATGTACATACAGTCCGAACATCATACATATACAACAAACAATCCGAACATCGTACAACATACAATCCGAACATTATACATGTACACACATTCCGAACACCATAATGTACACACAGTCTGAATATCATACATGTACATACAGTCCGAACATCATACATGTACAACATACAATCCGAACATCATACAGGTACATACAATTCGAACATCATACATGTACATACAGTCCGAACATCATACATGTACACACATTCCGAACACCATACATGTACAGACTGTCTGAACATCTTACATGTACATACAGTCCGAACATCATGCATGTACAACATACAGTCCGAACATCAGACATGTAGATACAGTCCGAACATCATAAATGTACACACATTCCGAACACCATACATGTACACACAATCTGAACCTCATACATGTACACACATTCCGAACATCATACATGTAGACACAGTCTGAACATCATACATACAGTCCGAACATCATACATGCACAACATCCAATCCGAACATCATACAACATACAATCTGAACATCATACATGTACATACAATTCGAACATCATACATGTACATACAGTCCGAACATCATACATGTACACACATTCCGAACACCATACATGTACAGACGGTCTGAACATGATACTTGTACATACAGTCCAAACATCATGCATGTACAACATACAGTCCGAACATCAGACATATAGATACAGTCCGAACATCATACATGTACACACATTCCGAATTCCATACATGTACATACAGTCCGAACATCATACATGTACAACATACAATCCGAACATCATACAACATACAATCTGAACATCATACATGTACATACAGTCCGAACATCATACATATGCAAAAAACAATCCGAACATCGTACAACATACAATCCGAACATCATACATGTACAACAAACAGTTCGAACATCACACATGTACATACAATTCGAACATCATACATGTACATACAGTCCGAACATCATACATGTACACACATTCCGAACACCATACATGTACACACAGTCTGAACATCATAGATGTACATACAGTCCGAACATCATACATGTACATACAATCCGAAAAATCATACAACATACAATCTGAACATCATACATGTACATACAGTCCGAACATCATACATATACAACAAACAATCCGAACATCGTACAACATACAGTCCGAACATCATACATGTACATACAATCCGAACATCATACATGTACATACAGTCCGAACATCATACATGTACACACAGTCTGAATATCATAAATGTACATACAGTCCGAACATCATACATGTACAACATACAATCCGAACATCACACAACATACAATCTGAACATCATACACGTACATACAATTCGAACATCATACATGTACATACAATTCGAACATTATACATGTACATACAATTCGAACATTATACATGTACATACAGTCCGAACATTATACATGTACACACATTCCGAACACCATACATGTACACACAGTCTGAATATCATACATGTACAACATACAATCCGAAAATCAAACAACATACAATCTGAACAGCATACATGTACATACGATCCGAACATCATACATGTACAGCATACAGTACGAATATCACACATGTACATACAATCCGAACATCATACATGTACATATAGTCCGAACATCATATATGTACACACAGTCCGAACCTCACACATGTACATTCAGTCCAAACATCAGACATGTACATACCGTCCAAGCATCATACATATACATATAATCCGAACATCAAACATGTACATACAATTAAAGCATCAAACATGTACATACAGTCCAAACATCATACATGTACAGCATTTAATCCGAACATCAAACATGTATATACAGTTCGAAAATCATACATGTACATACAGTCCGAACATCATACGTGTACATACAGTCCGAACATCATGCATGTACATACAGTCCGAACATCCTACATATATATACAAATAATCCGAACATCATGCATCTACATACAGCCCAAACACCATTCCTGTACTATAATCCAAACTTCAGACATGTACATACAATCTGAACATCATACAACATACAATCGGAACATCATACATGGACATACAGTCCGAACATCCTACATGTACATACGGTCCGAACATCATTCATGTACGTATAATCCAAACTTCATACATGTACATACAATCCGAACATCATACAATGTACATGTTCCTACAGTCCGAACACCATACATGTACATACAGTCCGGACATCAAACATGCACATACATTCCTAACATCATACTTGTACATTCCGTCAGAACATCATACATGTACACTCAATCCGAACATCATACATGTACATACAATCAGAACATAATACATATACACACAGTCCGAACATCATATAAGTACATACAGTCCGAACATCATGCATGTACATACGGTCCGAACATCCTACATATATATACAAATAATTCGAACATCACACATGTACATACAGTCCTAACATTATACGTGCACATACAGTCTGAACTACATACATGTACATAGGTCCGAACATCATACATGTACATACAGTCCGAACATCATACATGTACATACATTCCGAACATCATACAATGTACATGTACCTACAGTCCGAACACCATACATGTACATACAGTCCGAACATAACACATGTACATACAGTCCTAACATTATACAGATACATAAGTCCGAACATCATACATGTACATACAGTCCGAACATGATACATGTACATACAATCCGAACATCATACACGTACATACAGTCCGAACATCATACATGTACATAAGTCCGAACATCATACATGTACATACAGTCCGAACATGATACATGTACATACAATCCGAACATGATACATGTACATACAGTCCGAACATCATACATGTACATAAGTCCGAACATCATACATGTACATAAGTCCGAACATCATACATGTACATACAGTCCGAACATGATACATGTACATACAATCCGAACATGATACATGTACATACAGTCCGAACATCATACATGTACATAAGTCCGAACATCATACATGTACATAAGTCCGAACATCATACATGTACATACAGTCCGAACATGATACATGTACATACAATCCGAACATGATACATGTACATACAGTCCGAACATCATACATGTACATAAGTCCGAACATCATACATGTACATAAGTCCGAACATCATACATGTACATACAGTCCGAACATGATACATGTACATACAATCCGAACATGATACATGTACATACAGTCCGAACATCATACATGTACATAAGTCCGAACATCATACATGTACATAAGTCCGAACATCATACATGTACATACAGTCCGAACATGATACATGTACATACAATCCGAACATCATACACGTACATACATTCCGAACATCATACATGTACATAAGTCCGAACATCATACATGTACATAAGTCCGAACATGATACATGTACATACATCCCGTAATCATTCCTGTACGTATAATCCGAACTTAATACATGTACATACAGTCCGAACATCATACATGTACATACAGTCCGAACATCATACATGTGCAAACAGTCCGAACATCATATATGTACCCACAGTCCGAACATCATACATGTACCTACAGTCCGAACATTATATATATACATACAGTCCGAACATCAAACATGTACATACAGTCCGAACATCATAAAACATACAATCTGAACATCATATATGTACATACAGTCCGAACATCATACATCTACATACAGTCCGAACATCATATATGTACATACAGTCCGAACATAACACATGTACATAAGTCCTAACATTATACATGTACATAAGTCCGAACATCATACATGTACATACAGTCCGAACATGATACATGTACATACAGTCCGAACATGATACATGTACATACATCCCGTACATCATTCCTGTACGTATAATCCGAACTTAATACATGACATACAGTCCGAACATCATACTTGTACATGCAGTCCGAACATCATACATGTGCAAACAGTCCGAACATCATATATGTTCATACAGTCAGAACACCCTACATATACATACAGTCAGAACATCATACATGTACATTCATTCCTAACATCATGCATGTACATTCAGTCAGAACATCATACAGGTACATACAGTTCGAACATCATATAAGTACATACAGTCCGAACATCATGCATGTACATACAGTCCGAACATCCTACATATATATACAAATAATCCGAACATCATGCATCTACATACAGCCCAAACACCATTCCTGTACTATAATCCAAACTTCAGACATGTACATACAATCTGATCATCATACAACATACAATCGGAACATCATACATGGACATACAGTCCGAACATCCTACATGTACATACGGTCCGAACATCATTCATGTACGTATAATCCAAACTTCATACATGTACATACAATCCGAACATCATACAATGTACATGTTCCTACAGTCCGAACACCATACATGTACATACAGTCCGAACATCATCCGTGTACATACAGTCCGAACATCATACATGTACATACAGTCCGAACATCATACATGTACTTACAATCCAAACATCATACATGTACATACAATCAGAACATCATACATATACACACAGTCCGAACATCATATTAGTACATACAGTCCGAACATCATGCATGTACATACGGTCCGAACATCCTACATATATATACAAATAATTCGAACATCACACATGTACATACAGTCCTAACATTATACGTGCACATACAGTCTGAACTACATACATGTACATAGGTCCGAACATCATACATGTACATACAGTCTGAACATCATACATGTACACACAATCCGAACATCATACATGTACATACAGTCTGAACATCATACATGTACACACAATCCGAACATCATACATGTACATACAGTCTGAACATCATACATGTACACACAATCCGAACATCATACATGTACATACAGTCTGAACATCATACATGTACACACAATCCGAACATCATACATGTACATACAGTCTGAACATCATACATGTACACACAATCCGAACATCATACATGTACATACAGTCTGAACATCATACATGTACACACAATCCGAACATCATACATGTACATACAGTCTGAACATCATACATGTACACACAATCCGAACATCATACATGTACATACAGTCTGAACATCATACATGTACACACAATCCGAACATCATACATGTACATACAGTCTGAACATCATACATGTACACACAATCCGAACATCATACCCGAACATCATATCTTTGTAATACATCTCTGATAACGACTATTAGCTGCCACTAGATAAATAACGACGTGACACATTTTTATGATATGTATACGAAATCCCACTCCATATTTGATATAGTTTGATTTCGTTATACACGCTAAAGCTTGATAAACTATAATAGATACTGTACACTTAAAAGAATTAACTCGTGTTGAATTGAACATGATTTTCACACTGTGAACCAGATAATTTGTGTTATCTTTTTTGTTACAGATGTTCGTTTTTTTAATACTCGTTCATGTTCACATGTTTCAGGCAATATCATGGTAGGCGATATTTCAGACCTACATAAAAAGCTCTGCCATTTATCCTTATAATATATCTCTTGATCATCTTCATTTTCTTTTTGCCGCTCTATCTTAAATACACCCAAAACAAACAAAAATATATCAAATATCAGTTTTTCAAACGTTGATATTTTATAGGAATTTATTGATTTGAGACGTTGGAATTTTCTGTCTAATTGTACTCTGGTTTCGTACCACACTGATATATCAAAAGAAATTATGTTATCTATTTATATCATACATGTAGTGATTTACGTTAAATCTCAGTACCTGTACTTACTGATAAAACTATAATGCATAGAGTAAATGAACAGTTTCGGATTACCTAAATCTGAAGTTAAACGGATATTAATTTCATGAAATTCAATTCGATGATGTGTAGTTGATAAAAGCTCTGAAAAACGTCATTGTACGGAGGGGATGTATTTTTAAACGTAAATTGTCAATTAAATACGTAAGGATGATGTGTTAATTTGTTCTCTAGAAAATATCTTTAACGAAACAAGCGATGTGTAGTAAACAATCCGTAAGTTATCCGGATATATCGTAACGGCATTACAATGTACGGACGTGTTATTAGTGTATTGAGTCACATTCTAAAGGGCGCCATAACGACGGAGAGGTGTCCCACATCTACACCTCGTCAATCGTCATTACAACCATATTTATTCATTGGTGGAGCGGTAAGTACAGTCGTACATATTCCGTACTTATATTTGAGTAATAGTAACACCATTTACACCAAATGAACATGTAAATAGAGTGTATTTACTTAGAATACGTTCATTGTAATCGTAGAATATGTTGTAGCGGCTGTAATAATGTTAGACGTACGGAAACCGAAAGAGGAAGTACATGACGTCACCAGTTTACTATCTATGCACAAAAGAGTACGAAAGGCATTGTTTGTTCAGTTATACCACCGAAGGATACCATAATGTGATGGCTTTACGTATCCAACGGCGTCATTTTCTGATTACAAACAGAGCGGAAGTAATAGGAAAAGTTGGGCAAACTCTCGTTCTATAAATAAATTGTTATGGTATGGTTGACCGAGAAACGTGTGTGTGTGTATATATGTATACATGTGTCTGCGTGGATACACGCGTGAGTATGAAGGGTCGTCAGGGCTTGAACTCTTCCATTGGAAACGCATTGTCGTAGGGTATCACTGAAATTGTTGTTAAAATCTTGTTAAATGATATGAACATATCGGAAGTTAATTGTTCGAACACATTCATGTCTATTTTGAATAAATATGTATTATACTCTGTGATATGAATTGAATAATATGTAGTTTACACAGCTAAAAAGCAAATATTATATTTATATATGTCGTCATAGGTAGCGTTCAAAAAATTTACTAGTTTTCACATATTCGTAATAAACGATTTGTCGGGCGGTAAATATCTAGATTTTAAGAAGGAAATTAGACACACAAATAGTTTGAAACATACATTTTAAGAAATTTAAGGGAACATAAAAACCAAGACAACATTTTCCTTTAACAGCACACACGCACATATACATATACTGACCGGCAAAATCAAGTATACACTTTATAAAAGGCATCAGATAATTTATTTCATATTGATAAAGTCGATTTTAAATCGTAAATGTAAAATTTAATAACTATAGACAGATTTTACAGAGTCAAGACTGCCGTCAACTACCAAAAAGGCAAACGGTCTTGCAGAACGACGTAGGGGTCATTTCAATTTTTCACGTGGTTTTGACGTCACCACTGTATACAGTCAAAATACACTTGTGACGTCAATATGTTGTGTGTCCGCCATTGTCTGCCACACAGCGTTTTCTCATGGTTAACACTAAATGTCGTTTTGATTCGACGTTACACATCGATTACAGATTCACGTCGCCGTTCTGCTCCAGGGAGTTGGTTGACATGTTCTACTTGTCGATAACACTTCAAAAGGCACTTAATCGTAAATCTCGTACAATTCATCACACGCGTCACATGACGTTTTGATCCCCGGGCTTGTAGCACCCCAATCGCACGATTTCTATCCGCTATTGAAAGTCTTGCCATATTGCCGACACACTCAAACCTTACGGCCTTTAACAGGGAAGCTTACGGAGGGCACGTGGCACAGTTTGCATGCGCATAACTTCAGTATGTCGCGCTGAGGGTATAAAATGTATGGAAGCCAATATCTGAACTTAACGTCTAACAAATTTATTTCGATTTGTGGATTTCTTTTAAATTTGCAATGATACGAATTCACGTATATAGCAATGGTTTTCCAGTAAACGTTATGTTTGGCAACAATAAATTTATTTTAAAAGTGTATACTTAATTTTGCCGTTCAGTATAAATACCTTATGCGTAAGATTTCTCGACAAAGTACAAATTTCATGATAATCTAAAAATGCTATCGACTCCTTCTATCGGTGAATATGTAAGTTTGCACAGATTCGTTTGAGGGATATATAATTAAAAGAAGATTATCTCGGAAATATGTCCGAATACTGATGAAAAATATTAGGAATAACAAGAAAGAAAAATCAGTTTCCATGTATGTCTTTTTTAAGTCTGAACAATAAGGTACGTATATATCGTACGACGGGAGGTAACTCGTAACACCTTACACTTCCATGTTTCGATGTGCATATGTATATGTGTTCACAATTATTACGCCGCCTACACAAATATCGAGTGAAATATTGGATAAATATTTGATATTGTTGTAATTCTTGAGACAGGACACTCGCTCTGAGAAATAAAATGCATACAATATTTTGACGTAGTCTGAGATGTACGTACAAAATGTACGATCGTTGTTCTTTCATATCTAAAGCCATGCTTGTTTTTGTAGAACCAATCCAAATAGAGCCACGCATTTAGTCTTCACTGTATGAGTCAAATGACACGATGAGTCACAAAACGTAATATATATAAACTGCAAATGAGTGCACTATATAAGGCGAATGTACTGACTGTATTCATTATACGTAATCGTTCGACGTATTCGAAGAGTTTGAGCCATTTTGATTCAGAAAAGATGTTTTATACATCAGTTACATTTCGGCTGAAATTCACTATACCAGGCAAATGTAACGTATACACATTGAGTTTATAATAATAGTCAAGATACGTGTAAACTAAAAGCTTTTTGCATCACTTAAAATTTGTTTTGAACCTATAACAATGCTCTTTTTAACACTTCACTATTCCGTTTTTTGTTATCAGAATGAATAACTTTTATTTCTCTGCATTTCTCTCCTATCAGCAGAATACAGGATATACAAAATGAAAACGTTTACGAGTCAAATTGTCAGTGTTTTATACGTAACATGTCGTTGCATCTCTACAGGTGTCTACAACCAAATGTGTGAATGTAATAACATGAACAATGTGTTATTTCTATCTAATTGATGAAAATAAGTTATTTACGTACCAGAAAAGTCATGCCGATAATGTTTCGTTATTCTCATACTTGCAGATACGGAACTAGCGTTTGAGTACGTATACAATGGCGGAAGGTGTTCCCCATCCAGACCCTCGCTCTGAAGACAGCACACTACCAAACCTGTCGGACTCCCACCTTCTCGAATGTCCGATCTGTCTTGAGCAGTTACGTCAGCCGAAGTCTCTGCCGTGTCGTCATTCTCTTTGTGAGGAATGTTTGAGTAGCTACATCGTCAATGAGGTGTCAGGGACGAGTGATACGGCGACTTCCTTTATCTGTCCGGTATGTAGGACCCTAACTCACCCTGTGGACAAAACAGAGGACAAAGAGAAATGGGCCCAGCAGTTCCCGACCGACAACGTTACCATAGAGATGATACAACTGAGAAACAGGACGACAGAGCCACGTTACTGCGCGCCTTGCCAAAGGAGGAAGGGAACCATGGTACCTGCACAGTTCTGGTGTAAACATAACGAGTCATTGTTCTGTGAGTCTTGTAAAGTAGATTTGCATGATAATATCCACGTTGGCTGTGATATCGTAGATATTAAGGCTTCCGAGAATTGGCAACTGAGGCAAAACACATCTGACAAAAAATGCTACAAACACAAGGATGTGATTGCTTATTATTGCGAGGATCACAAGTCCCTGGGTTGCAGTAAATGTATAACTGTTGGTCACAGGAAATGTGACAACGTGTCCACAACAGAGGATTACTGTGAGAAACTGAATAGTAGCTCCCAACTAGAGGAAAGAAAGACATTTCTACAACAAGGAGCAGACGACATGGAATCCACGATAAAGGATTTTTATCTACGACAACAGAACATTGCAGACGACAAAGATGCGGTACTGAAAAGCATCGACGACCTGCAGGAACGTATGGATAAACGTATCAGAGAGATGAAGAAGGAAATCACAGATGACGTAATCACGGCGTACAAACAGGAAAGAGAAAATCTGAAGGTGTCCATTCAGAAGTTTGAACGGCTGAAGGTCGCTATACAGAATACATTAGAATCGTCCGCTACAGCACTACAGAGGAACAACCATATGGACACGATCTTGCTGTACCAGAAAGGTCAGACGGAGCTCGAGGCTTTTAAGGATCTAGTGAAAGAAATGCAGATGTCGATTTCAACTGTCAGTATTGAACATGAAATCGATTCGGACGTGACAAGTCTGAACTTTGGTAAAGTCGTTGTCCGAAAGCAACGAAGAGATTTCCCAAGTGGCCCAACTCTCGTCAAACCTTTATCCCAATGTGAAGTAAAGGAAATAAGAAAGGTGAACATAAAATGTCCGTCTGATCAATTTGCTTGTGATGCCCGTGGTGTTGTATACCTTCCTGACGGCAGAATTGTGGTGGGAGATAACAACAATCAGAAGATCAAGTTAATAAACGATGAGGGGAATGTTGTGGACGAGTTAAACTTGGATGGATGTCCGTGGGATCTGTGTATGGTGGATAACACCACTGTGGCGGCCGCTATACAGAGTCCCGGAGGTATACGTGTAGTGACTGTGACACCCTCCAAACTTACACTGTCGTCTGTAATAAACACAAACCAACAATATATCGGTATAACGTACAGAAATGGTGAGTTTATCGTGCCTACAGGATTCGAAATCTGTAGTGTTAAGAAAGACGGGACGACCAAGACGTTATATCGATATACTGGTGATGTATACGCGTTGTCACATGATTCCAAGGACGGACAGCTCTTTGTCTCTCATCATACCGTTACTACTGGCAGTACGGCGATTGGTAGGTTGTCTACTGACAACAAGTACACGGACGTGTTGAAGGTTGGTGTAGTGAAGTATGCGTGTGGAGTGGACGTCGACGTGGAAGGTAACGTCTATGTATGTGGTTACAGCTCCAACAACGTGGTACAGATGTCCGGGGACGGGACTAACGTCCGGGAACTGTTAACGGCAGCGGACGGTATCACACACCCAATAGCAATATCTGTTTGTGGTGATAAACTGGTGGTAACAAACGTATCAGATCAGAGGGATTCCATCCAAGTGTTCCAACTTGTATGACTTGCAGAATCAATCGTACACAATATCGACATTTGACATAATAGTGTATTCTTGATATATATACCATTAACATAACTGTTCTTGTTTATTTAACGAAAATGTAAAAATCATTTCTATCGTAAATATGAATGATGGATGAAATCAAAAGTGTTTATATTGAAGTGAATATCTTACGTTTAAATTACAAATATCAGTTATTAAATAAAAAATATTACCTAGTTCTGAATGAAGTGTCAGTTACGCATTTACTTTTTTCGTTGACATTGTCGGACTAACAATCAAAGCGGGTATTTTCAATTTGATATGAATATATACGGTAATGTTACATGTGATAAAATAGCTCTAATTAATCATTTGAAACATAAAATGTCGACTTGTTCGTGAATTAAGGATAGGAGATAATTGTTTTATTGCAAAGTATGTATACTTAAATAAAGACTTTTCTCTAATTTAAGCATTGCTAAATTCCTGTACGTTATCAGTCAATTCCAAGTAGATATTTACTTTATTGCTGTACTTGTAAACCATTTCAAGTTTCTGACCGTGGTTTTTTTTAGTCTAATTAAGAAGTTTCTCCAATATTTTTCTATAGCGTATTGTTTTATTCTTGATCGAGTCTCAATCAAATATGCGATAGAATAATGTTCGTCCTTCCATGGCTATTGTGCCCCCGTAACGATACTCGAGAGCCGTTGTTTCGGTCCGTTAGTCCGTACATCCGTACGAAATCTGTGTTTTAGTTGTGTTAAATGTGTTCTAAAGAGGTTAATGGGTTTTAATTGCCACCTGTGTTGTAATGTTCCGTTCGTATTTTTTGTTGCAATGGTATGTGGAAATAACCATGGATATAAAGCTTAATATATTGTATTACCAATAATGTCAGCACCAAATAACGAGAAACATTTAAATATAGTATCACTGTATTGTGCAGTTCGAAGTATTTGTCATTTTAACTATGTCGATTTATTTACAAAAGTCAGTCCCATGCATGTTGAATTCCAAACGTTTAGATCCAGAATCAAGGCATTCGCAATTTCCGTGAAGTACATGACCCAATAATCTTCAATAATCAAGCATAATTTGTCCTAGGATTTACACATCAAAGGATAATCGTCAAAATCAAGATTGCTATTAATATCTATTTGTTCATTTCTTTTGTCAAGTCACTCCCTAGAAAAAATGGTATTTCTGTTATTTTGCGTGCAGTTGATTTCCTGGTAAAAGGTACCAAGGGATTCAGTATTTTCTTGATGAAAATGTTGATGTTCTAATCAACACCTTTCATGGAGAACGGTAACCCTAGGTAGGAAATGTACAATGATTCTGATTGTGAAACATATCTGTTTTAAATGGGTAAGAATAATGTAGATACAAGTTGACGATGGATGAAAATCCAGCATTAGTGGTTTGTATATGGGTGAGAGGTTGTCAAAGTGACTTCAGGGATAATACGATATAAAATTGTGTGTGCTTGTTTTCTATTAAGAAACTCCTTACTAAAGCAAGTAATTATAATAATAAAAAAATAGTAAAAATATAAGTTATTTTTAGCATTTTTTAATAAATCTCATAAAAATGGATGTTATGAGGGGGAGTTGGGGGAGCGAAAGTGGGGGCTTAGGGAGTAAGGCTGACGCCTCGCGGGAGCTGAAAAACTTTTAGCAATTTCAGACCGAAAAAGAGATATCGAAAATATCCGGGGAGGGTATGATAGAAACATTCTTTATTTTGCTTTGAAAACTAGAGCCTCAACCAGTGGGGTCCATTATATATTACGTATGTGTGATCCGCATAGTTGAAACTGTAAATACATATATGTGTCGGGTGTACCCGTTGTAAAGTAAAGAAATCAACCTGTTACGTGGTGGAGGTACACTACCACAACGACATCATACATGCTATATAACGGGGTGTGAGTTTATCATTTAATCTGTTACAGATATATTCCGTTGGAAATATCTAGTTGACTTGATATTGACGGGTCAAATAAATGTTTTGAAACATTTGAATTGCAACTGATTTTATGTTTTAAATGTGGCGCCTGATTTCGTTTGGAAACGGAAGAATTGGTTTTCGAAATATTCTGTCAAAATGTTCATGATTAAGAAAACAGAGAGCGGTATTTTCATAACGTTTATTGAAATTTGTCATTGAAATGTATCACTCGATATGTGATGAAAAAAAGGAAGAGCGTTAATAAGGAGAGGGCGCGTATTTTGGTAAAAACGTTATACATAGTCATTCCTACGTTTTTCTATCATTTACGTCGGTCGTTATTTTGGTGCACTGATCACCTGCTCTGATAGTGACTCGTCGAATGTTAACAGAACGAAGCTGCTATTGAGTAATGCAAGTAAAATAAAAAAATCCTGACCGAAATTGCATCAGTTAATCTCTTTTATTTAAGTATTGTTCATTTCGGGTTAACAGCACGTTTATTAATTCTTTTTCGTATTTTTCTGTACCTCGTGTTTCGTGTGTAGCTGTGAAGACATGAAAACATCTTACATGTATGTAAATGTGATGATGAAATCTTGCTGAACCGTAAAGGAAACAGAAAATAATCCGGCGCCATATTTGAAGTATGTATATATCAGCTGATGCTTATTTCACTAAGTGTACGCAATTGTGAAAATATTCATGCATCACAACCAATAAGTGTTTATATGTGACGTATCGATGACTAGTACGGTATGTACTATCTTACCCTTATCAGGCAAACGACCAGTGACGCGTACGAGTTGTCCACAAATCGATATCGATACGGCTACGCTGTAAGTGTATGTACAATAAGTTATTTTATATGTACCGAACTATTACCGCTATTAATATTGATCATAGTTTTTAAAATATTTTGAAATGCCCTTACACGACAGCAAAACGAGACTTTAACGTGATTGAAACCTCAGAAGAGTATATCCTTAGCAACAGGACAACATCAATTTATTATATTTACATCTAAACAACATCGATATTATTAATAACAACTGAACATCATTAAAATAGTTATGTTACAACTGACCAAAACCGATTTAAATACTGTACATGTACATTTTGTTGACAATGAACTGGTGTGCTATATGCGCATGATCTATAGTAGAGGGAAATCCTTGAACAAAACGTTGGTCACACAGGTAGAAATCCCGATAATTATCTTAAAATTACTAATTTTTATGAATATATATAAGCCAAATCCGACCGTTATTTTTCATAAGGAGACTCACTTGATATGTTTATGTAGCATCTAAAAAAAATGGAAAAAAATTGTGCTTCGCCGTGATCTCCCTTTAACAAAAATGTCAAGACAACTTATGTACTGAACAACATTGATAAAAGCTCGTACTGTCTAAACAACAAAGATATACTTACTTAAGTATCAGACAACATTGGTATAATTACGTACTGTCTAAACAACAAATATTTTATTACTTAAGTATCAGACAACATTGGTATAATTACGTCCTGTCTAAACAACAAAGATTTGATTACTTAAGTATCAGCCGACATTGGTATAATTACGTATTGTCTAAACAGCAAAGATTTATTTACTTACGAATTAGACAACATTGTTATAATTACGTATTGTCTAAACAACAAAGAATTACTTAAGTATCGGACAACATTGGTATAATTACGTATTGTCTAAACAACAAATATTTAATTATTTGAGTATCCGACAACATTGGTATAATTACGTATTGTCTAAACAACAAAGATTGACTTACTTAAGAATCAGACAACATTGTTATAATTACGTATTGTCTAAACAACAAAGAATTACTTAAGTATCAGACAACATTGGTATATTTACGTACTGTCTAAACAACAAATATTTAATAACTTGAGTATCAGACAACATTGGTTTAATTACTTATTGTCTAAACAACAAAGAATTAATTACTGGTGTATCGGACAACATTGGTATAATTACGTATTGTCTAAACAACAAAGATTTAATTACTGAAGTATCGGACAACATTGGTGTAATTACGAACTTTCTAAACAACAAAGGATACTCAAATAATTTTAGATACTATGGACACAATGGCATGAGTACTATAGATTACTGTATAATTACAGATTCATTATTTAATATTCTGGAACAATTTATAATTTCAAATTTTAATGTATGCTCCTTTGCATATTCAATTAAAATGTCAGATTCATCACACTGTTACACATGATGTTACTGAAAGTGGGGAGCGTAAACCATTATACAAATTGAATGATGAATTTAAGGATTGTTTTTTAAATTTGTTATCTGACAGGATAACCTATGTGTTGCTGTAACCGTCTCTGATGTTGTTACTCCGTCTGATATTAACACTAGTGTGAGTAGTTTTACTGAAATACTGATGAAATCTATGGAATCTTCCTTGTAAAATTAACTAAATGTTGTGATGCCAAGCAAGATAACCATAATTATACATGCCGAGATGGGTTAATCAATTTTATTACTGACAAACCATGGTTTGATATGGAATTGAAAACTTTGTACAGCTTGTACAAATAAGCTCTGTATAACTTCAATAAGGGAAAAAATGTATTTAATCATACTCTGCTTGTGAAGAAGAAAAGGAACTATAAATTAAAAGAATCTATGAAAAAAAGAATGTATTTAAAGTGTGAAGGCGACATGCTTGAATATATGAGATTGAACAATCCTAAGGAATTTTACGGAAAATTCACTACAACTTAGTCCAAGAAACCAGATATTGAATTGAAATTTTTATTTGAGCACTTCAAAAATTTGACCACGAATGATAACTCTGATCAAGAACCTGATCAATCTCACAATCATTCAGATGAAGTACCATTATATGAAGAATTGGACCAAGTTATTACTATTGATGAAATTTGCAAAACATCAAAAATTTAAAGAAGGGAAATTCCCATGGTATAGATTATATCTTAAATGAAAGTTTATTGGTAGGGAGGGATATTTTATTACCTATTTTGTGTAAACTTTTTTAACAATATATTGGAATCTGGTCTCTATCCTGCTGATAGGGCACTTGCTGTAATTACACCGGTACATAAAAAGGGTGACCTAACTGACCCTTACAATTTTAGAGGTATTAGTATAGTAAGTTGTTTGGGAAAATTAAATTTATTCACTTCTGTTTCAAATAATAGACTTTTAAAATGGTCAGAAACATATGATGTAATAACTGATGCTCAATTTGGGTTAAGACCTGGTCCTAGTACAGTAGATGCTATATTTTGTTTACATTCTATTATATCCAAATCATTTATTAATAAGAAAAGATTGTATTGTTGCTTTGTCGATTTTCGTAAAGCATTTGATATGGTAAATAGAATAAATTTAGTGAATAAGCTATCAAAACTTGGTATAAGAGGAAAGCTCCTAAAAGTTGTAAGGTCCGTGTACTCTCATGTTAAATCTTGTGTTAAATTAGATGGAAAGTTGTCAGATTCTTTTCTTAACAGGTTGGATTATTACAAGGTGAAATTCTGTCACCGATATTTTTTTGTACATATATAAATGATTTTGAACCATATTTTATACAAATTTGCAAGGGTAGTTATGAGTTTGAGGAACTCAGTTTATATCTGATGCTATATGCTGATGATCTAGTATTATTCTCCGAGACTGCAGAAGGTCTCTAAGATATGCTTGAAAATTTAGAAATTTATTGTACTGAATGGAATTTAACTGTAAATGCTGGAAAAACTAAAACTGTATTTTTTAGAAAAGGTGGAAGATTGCATAATGATGAATAATGGTATTACAAAGAAAGTAAAGTTGAAAGTGTAGATCAATTCCCTTACCTAGGTGTTATTCTAAATTACAACAATAAATTCACTTCTATCCAAAAACAATTAGCTAGCCAAGGACGATAAGCTATGTTTGCATTATTTTCAAAGTGTTCATCATTAAACTTAAATGTAAAAACTATGCTCCACCTTATCGATACATATGTAGGCAGTATCTTTTTCTATGCAAGTGAAATTTGGTGTATGCACAAAGCTCAAGAGATAGAACATGTACATTTACATTTCTGTAAGAAACTACTAAAAATGAAGAAATCAGCCAATAACAACAAGGTATATCTTGAATTGGGACGGTTACCTCTAGTTTGGATGAGAAAAATTTGAATGATAAAATATTGGTTTAAGATATTAAATTCTGAAAATTGTATTATATCAACTTCCTATAAGTTTTTATTACAATGTTGTAGTAGAAATGATTCCAACTGGGCTATAGTAGTAAGACATGAATAACATTATCTAGGTCTCAGTAATGTTTGGTTAAATCCATGTATCTTTCAGCAAAATTTGTTATTACCATTGATAAAACAAAGAATTTTTGATCAAGACATACAATTCCTAAGGGCCACAGTGGCAAACTCTCCATTATGTTTATTGTATAAACATATAATAGATTTTGGAGAAACATTACAATTTTACCTCACAAAATATATACCAAAGAAATATCGCATTTGTTTAACTCGAATACGTACATCTACCATTCTTTAGCTATAGAAGTTGGAAGGTATAATAATATACCTAGAGAACGTAAATATTGTCACAGTGTAACTCCCCCTCTGAAGTAGAGGACGAATTTCATTTTTTATTGGTCTGTTCTAAATTCCAAATCTCAGATCTCGTTTTATTAAAGCTATTTTTGGAAAAAAAACATCTGTGTTTAAAGTCGTCCAGTTATTGAGTGTCCATAATATTAAAGAATTGTGTCTACTAGGAAAATTCATATATGAGGCAAACAAATTAAGGGTATTATAATGGAATAGGATTGTTTTCATCCTCTGTACATTGTCCATGATTTGTGTATAATATGTATTGTAAACTGATGGGCCAATGGCCTAAAGTTCGAATAAAACTTGAAACTTGAAAGATTTAATTACTTAGGTATCGGACAACATTGGTATAATTACGAACTGTCTAAACAACAAAGATTTAATTACTTAAGTATCGAACAACATTGGTACAATTACGTATTGTCTAAACAACAAAGATAAGATTACTTAAGTATCGGACAACATTGGTATAATTACGCTATAACAGAACAACAATGATATATATTTAAGTTTGTACATTTTGTCTAGCTGTTTAGAACGTCCTCCCCAACTACTTCAAATGGACATGTATACAGTGTACATTTACCTATTTAAAATATTGTTTTAGAGTTAATGCGTATGTTTTGTTCTCTCTTCTCCACCTTTGTTGTCGGCGGTGTCTCCCACGACACTCGTCTTTATATGACAATAGCCGATACGGGGACGTTCAAACACAAACAAACAAACAAATTTAAAATAACTTTTGTCAAGGAGGCAAATACACCAACATGTCATCTACAGCACACATACACACAAGCACGCATACATTACACACGTAGAGGGACGTCCGTATTTGATCTGCTGTCAATAGGATGTTGAACAAAATGTGTGTTGTAGTGATGATTTCTATGGTAAGGGAGGTAAGCGATTCTTGAATTTCGGACATCCTTCTTCGATGTTTAGTATATCTCAAAGGTATAGGAAAACAGAACAGAGCATATATATGTACATGTACATGTACTGTAATAGTAAAAAGTTAAAACGTGCTTTGTCAATATTCGAAGACTGTTGCTCATGTTGGTGATGGTTGGTCGAGGTTTTTTCAACACTGATCCAGCCCTCAACTCAAGCTGGCTTATTTTGTACTGTTTCAAACACCGATGGATAGCGTACTTGCATTTCACAAAGGCGACCGGTGTTCGATTCCTTGATCGAAAGTGAAAAGGTTTGGGGTCATCTGCCCGGCGACGTGGGTTTTCTCCGGGTACTCCGTTTTCCTCCCACAATCAGACACTTCACGCCCTAACATCCGGTCCACCATGAATTGAAATAACTTGTTTCATAATTATTGTAAAATGAATATATCAATATATTAAACATTGTTGCATTTGTGTATTAATGTTATACTGTATTACATGACATGTTCGTGTGTACTTTCTTTCGTGGTTGGAGCTTTCAAATTATTTCGTAGGAACAAACTTTCGTGGTTAGCCCGTACAACGAAATGTATCCATCATTGCGAGAATCATTGGTCCAACACCGTAACACATTTATGTATGTTTTAATGACTAAAAGTCACTCATTATACTTCACTGTTCATGTCAAAAAATGAAAATAATTATCACACAGGTAAAGTTGATATAACTACGGTGGAAGTGTTGACATCATGCTAAGAAAACAAATACCTATTCTTGGCTGTTAGGCCTACCGTTTCACTTGATTGATGAACACATGTACATTTCAGTAAAAACATAACGTTATTTTAAATGAATTATTCATTATATATTAAAATATTCATTTGTGTATCGCTGTGTCAATATCACACGAAAATGTAAAATTGGTGTATAAATTAGAATAGGAACACGGTCTGATGGAGTGCGGAATTGTAAATTTGCCGCGTAAATGCATTTATAACTATAGTTACTGATGTCCATATGATTTTTACATTTTCTTTGCGTACATTCTTTTGAGTAGTAGAAATATTCGTTGTAATTATATTCGTGGTTCCATAGCAACTAACAAAACTACGGAGGTTTATACACAACGAATATTTTATGTTATACAGAATTCGGGCGTTGAAATAACTTTAATTTTGTTTTTGACCGAATAAGCCATTCTAAATATTAAGTCTGACCAGAGCTGTTGATTAAGATGTTTTATATTCATGATCCATCGCGTCGTTTTACTCATACAATGAGACTGACTGCTTAGCTACTTCTGGATTGATTCACAAAACAGTTTCTGCAAAACATCAAACATGTACATACAATCCGAACATCATACAACATACAGTCCGAACATCCTACATATATATGCAAATAATCCGAACATCATACATGTAGATACAATCCAAACATCATACATGCAGACACAATCCGAACATCATTCATGTACGTATAATCCGAACTTCATACATGTACATACAGTCCGAACATCATACATGTACAAATAGTCCGAACATCATACATGTACATACAGTCCGAACATCATACATGTACATACAGTCTGAACATCATAATGTACATACAGTCCGAACATCATACATGTACATACAGTCCGAACAACATACATGTACATACAGTCTGAACATCATACATGTACATACAGTCTGAACATCATAATGTACATACAGTCCGAACATCATACATGTACAAATAGTCCGAACATCATACATGTACATACAGTCCGAACATCATACATGTACATACAGTCTGAACATCATAATGTACATACAGTCCGAACATCATACATGTACATACAGTCCGAACACCATACATGTACATACAGTCTGAACATCATACATGTACAGACAGTCTGAACATCATAATGTACATACAGTCCGAACATCATACATGTACAAATAGTCCGAACATCACACATGTACATACAGTCCGAACATCATACATGTACATACAGTCTGAACATCATACATGTACATACAGTCTGAACATCATAATGTACATACAGTCCGAACATCATACATGTACATACAGTCCGAACATCATACATGTACATACAGTCCGAACATCATATCATTGTATTACATCTTTGATAACGACTATTAGCTGCCACTAGATAAATAACGACGCGACACATTTTTATGATATGTATACGATATCCCACTCCATATTTGATATAGTTTGATTTCGTAATACACGCTTAAGTTTGATAAACTTATAATAGATACTTACACTTAATAGAATTAACTCTAGTTGAAAGATAACATGATTATCACACTGTGAACCAGATAATTTGTGTTATATTTTTTGCTACAGTTGGCATATTTTTAATACTCGTTCATGTTTACATGTTTCAAGCAATATCATGGTAGGCGATATTTCAGACCTACAAAAAAAGCTCTGCCATTTATCCTTATAAAAATATATCTTTTGATCATCTTCATTTTCTTTTTGCCGCTCTATCTTAAATACACCCAAAACAAACAAAAATGTGTCAAATGTCAGTTTTTCAAACGTTGATATTTTATAAGAATTTATTGATTTGAGACGTTGGGATTTTCTGTCTAATTGTACTCTGGTTTCGTATTACATTGATATATCAAAAGAAATTATGTTATCGATTGCTATCATACATGTAGTGATTTAAGTTAGATCTCAGTACATGTACTTACTGATAAACTGTAAAGCATAGAGTAAATGAAGGGTTTTGGATTACCTAAATCTGAAGTTAAATGGATATCAATTTCATGAAATTCAATGCGATGATGTGTAAGGGATAAAAGCTCTAGAAATGTCATTGTACCGGAGGGTACGTGTCTTCAAAAGTAAATTGTCAATAATATACACCTGTAAAGATGATGTGTTAATTTGTTCTCACGAAAATATCTTAAACGAAACAAGCTTTGTGTAGTAAACAATCCGTAAGTTATCCGGATATATTGTACCCGGCATTACAATGTACGGACGTGTTATTAGTGTATTGAGTCACATTCCAAAGGGCGCCATAACGACGGAGAGGTGTCCCACATCTACACCTCGTCAATCGCCATTTAAACCATATTTATTCATTGGTGGAGCGGTAAGTACAGTCATACATATCCCGTACTTATATTTGAATAATAGTAACACCATTTACACCAAATGAACATGTAAATATAGTGTATTTACTCAGAATACGTTCATTGTAATCGTAGAATATGTTGTAGCGGCTGTAGTAATGTTAGACGTACGGAAACCGAAAGAGGAAGTACAGGACGTCACCAATTTACTATTTATTCCCAATAGAGTAGGAATCGCATTGTTTGTACAGTTATACCACCGTCGGATCCCATAATTTGAAGACTTTACGTATCCAACGGCGTCATTTTCTGATTACATGTAGAGCGGAAGTAATAGGAAAATTTGGGCAAACCCTGTTCTATAAATAAACTGCTATGGTATACGTGTGTGTGTATATATATATATATATATATATTTACATTCACTATATAGGCTTTTTGTTGTCGTTGACGGGACTTTAAATACCATGCGCCATGAGACATTATTCTGAACGTATTAATACAACACCGACCATAACTACAATATCCAATGTAAATAAACATGACGGCTGCTGAAATATCGCTGGGCATTGTGAGTCTTGACAATGTAATTGTAAATGTGCCAAAAAAAACGAAAATATAAAAAAAAAAACTTTTATTACAACAAAAACAAGACCAGGGTCTTTAATATCGTACAAAATGCACATCGGTTGAAATAACCAATGCCGACAATGGAAACAATTTTAACACTCATGCGATTTATCAGAAATATCGTCTGTTACACTGCACTGATCAACAGGGGTTCGTTACAATTGTTTGAAATACACATATGCTATAGACCTACCGATATGAGTTACAGCACACATAAACATACACCAGGCATATTTCAGACATTTGAAACGAACCCATGTGCTCCGTCGCAAGATCACTCACTTAGACGCTATCAGTATCACGCGTCTCTCAGCCACGGTTTCCTCAGTTTCTGACGACATGTCAAATAACGAGGATGTTGTAGAATCTACCGACTGTAGCTAGGTTCCCATACAATCTACAAAAAAAATCACGCCTGGATTCTTCACAAATTCGAACTTTTCTCTCTGCTCATTCAACTTTCAAAAATAACTCCCTCATGGAAGGCAACGTCGGATTCACGGATTCATGGTGTTCACTGTATTTATCCATGAGCTAAATTTGTTCCGGAGAAAAATCGAAACAATTTCAAATCTAACTTTCAGCTCAGATTTCTATTCAGTGTGGACTGTCGATAACGCTGGAATTTTAAATTTTGAATATAAATTGTAAGTTAAAAAAGAACATAAAAAGGCAGAGAAAACGTAAATATTAGTATTTAACTGTTTTTGTATGGTATTTATGAGCGCACATTATGATGTTTACTTGCAAAGCTGTGTCATTCAAATAGATCATAAATACAATACAAAAACAGTTCAATGCTTAAAAACATGTGTCTGCGTGGATACACGCGTGAGTATGAAGGGTCGTCAGGGCTTGAACTCTTCCATATGAAACGTATTGTCACAGGGTATCACTGAAATCGTTGTTAAATGATATGAACTTATCGGAACTCAATTGTTCGAACACAATCATGTTTATTTTGAATATATATGTATCATACTCTGTGATATACAGCTATTTATAGTTTACACAGCTAAAAAACAAATATAATATATATATATGTCGTCATAAGTAGCGTTCACGTTGAAATTTACAAGTTTTCACATATTCGTAATAAACGATTTGTCGGGCGGTAAATATATAGATTTTAAGAAGCAAATAAGCCAAACAAAAAGTTTGAAACATAATTTAAAAGAACATAAAAACCAAGACAACGTTTTCCTTAACAAGACTAAAGGAGGACAGGAGTCCTGATAAAATACTCTGAGTAATATTCTTAGGATTTCTTAAAATGATTCCTTTGATGACAAAAAAATCCACGAGTTTCCATGCCTTTTTTTAAAGCACACACACACATCTATAAACTGACCGGCAAAATAAAGTTTACACTTTATAAAAGGCAGCAGATAACTTTATTTTATCATGATAAATTCGATTTTAACTCGTAATTGTAAAATTTAATAATTATAGACACCTTTTAAACAGAATCAGGACTGCCGTCAACTACCAAAAAGGCAAACAGTCTTACAGAACGACGTATGGGTCATTTCAATTGTTCACGTGGTTTTGACGTCACAACTGTATACAGTTAACATACAATTGTGCCGTCAATATTTTGTGTGTCCGCCATTGTCTGCCACACAGCGTTTTCTCATAGTCAACACTAAACGTCGTTTGGATTCGACGCTATTCATCGATTACAGATGCAGCGGTCATGACGTGGCGCCGTTTCACGACGCCGTTCCGCTCCAGGGAGTTGGTTGACATGTCCTACTTGTCGATAACACTTCAAAAGGCACTTAATCGTATATCTCGAACAATTCATCACACGCGTCACTTGACGTTTTGATGCCCCGGCTTGTAGCACCCCAATCACACGATTTCTATCCGCTATTGAAAGTCTTGCCATATTGCCGACACACTCAAACCTTACGGCCTTTGCCAGGGAAGCTTACGGAGGGCACGTGGCACAATTTGCATGCGCATAACTTCAGTGTGTCGCGCTGAGGGTATACATGTATGGAAGCCAATATCTGAACTTAAAGTGTACCCTGAACGTTTTGCTATATCAAGCTATGAAAATACTTCATATGATACAATAAAAGACTTAGAAAGTGCGAACGTCGTAGTTGACTCCGTTTCCGAGATATTGTGATGTATCTGAAAAACACACCTTTGGATCAGCGGCGATCGCCTCGATATGGGTAGCCTACATCTATGACATCACAAGTTCAACGCTGCCAAAACAGCACTATAGGAAAATACCGGGAAGCTTCGATCAAGCGTTCGATATGTGAGCTTTTAGCTACTTATATGATATATTCCGTCGTCACTTACTTGTGCAGATAATATTTAAAGACCACATACATATAAATGATTTTTTATTTTATATTTTAATGATGAAATGAGTTCCTCCTGAGGAGGCAAACGGTGTGTTGGATGCTATCTAAATGGAAATGTGTTTTTTTACATAATTTATTTATCTAGTGACTGTAAATAATATACTTTTTTATTATTAAATTGATATTTAGAAAATTTGACGAACACCTATATACAACACAAAACACTTGATTAAAATTTGAGTCAAATTAAGGTACATTGTAGGCGCACCTCACCCCTTTCTTTACAATATGTAGATATACGATTGGAATTGACAAAAAAATGCATGGGTTCAATAATTTATGCTCAAATTGAGCAGCAACCCGTGTTTTTTTTTCTCCCAGTCATAAAACGTTTTTATATTTTATGCAATCCAAGGAATTCAGCACATAATAAATATACACACCACTTTTAAAAATATTCAGTGCAGAGGTAGAACATGCCCGTTCAAGGCTCACAAAGATTAGTAATTATATAGTGTGACTCTGTGACAGTGTTTACGCATTTCATTTTCCCCGTTATCTCTCCTGAGGACATTGTTGTTAAATTGAAAATTGGGAGACACATAATCTACACCAATTGCAATCTATATACTAATCTCAGGTAGCCCTTACCCACCTGCTGACATCCCTTTGATGTCATATACCTGTACACAGGTATATCGGTGTGTCTTGGGCGTCCTGTTGTCAGCACTGGATACAGGTGATTAGAGTTATTTACCTGTACACAAATTTCACATCTAAGTATGCTAAGGGAGTGGATCGAGATGATTTTCATTATTTAACCAAGATATTTGATTATAATTTGTGTATGCTACATGTATAGCAGAGACATATAAAGCCATATTAAAGTGTATAGGGAGAAACAAAAATGTTTGAATCTCATAATTCAATTATATTTTCGAGATAAATGTAATCACGGAATTAGATTAAATAAGTAGGTTATCTGATTTAGCATCGCATACATAGGTACTGTACTGTATACACTTAAATGTGTAACTGTCGATATTTTGCTGTTTATTTGAATTGTAGACCTAACACAAGGAAGACACGGTGTTGTCGATTTGTCATTAAACTGTGATACTGCAAATAGTGACATTTAAAACAGCAGACACCAACGTTGAAGTTATTTTGTAAACATCTTTAAACGATATTTTTCCGGTTTTGTTTACCGTAAAGGTGCCACAGTATATAACTTTGTAATATAAGTATTCCGGCACAGAAACTGGTCACGAAGTAGTGCTGTTCAATGACGACATGATTGGATAAGTTCTAACCGAGAGCAGAGACATATAAAGTATATACGTCTGTGTAGAGTAAAGAAAATGATTGCAAACTGACTTTCCAGCTAAAATTAAGAAATATTTTTGAGCGACAACATTGAGACTATTTCTGTTGAATTTCCCTCAAACTCGTTCATTTGAAAAGAATTCTCATCAGTGCTCAGAATCAGGACATGCAATGCTACCAGTCTATATTGACCTATTTCAATTAAACTCACTGTCTGGGAATTCTGGCGAATTTTATATTGCTGGATACCATCTATATAATGTTAAATTTAGCATAGTCTGATTCCTCAAAACTAAAACAAATAATAATTCGCAATCTGACGCTGTTTCCTTCGAAGGTGACCGCTTCGGGAGTTGAACTTGTGACGTCACAGCCGATAGGGGCCAATTCACCGCGAGTTACGATTATGCTAATTAGTAGAAAAAGGACAGGTGAAAATCGTACGATTTACACGTCAATATCTCGGTATTGGGATCACCGATTTTTATGCGGTTTTCGACATTTTTGTTTTTGGATCATATAGAATAATACTACATTCATTTCTATTTTCGTTCAGGGTACACTGAACGTCAAACAAAACTGCGATTTGTGAATGTTTTTTAACCTTGCAATGATACGATTCCACAAATATAACAATGGGTTTCCAATAAAAATTATGTTTGGCAACAATATATTTATTTGAAAAGTGTATACTTAATTTTGCCGTTCAGTATAAATACCTTGTACGTAAGATTTCTCGACGAAGTACAAATTTCATGATAATCTAAAAAATGCTATCCTTTCCTTCTATTGGTGAATATGTAAGTTTGTACAGATTCGTTTGAGGGATATATAATTAAAAGAAGATTATCTCGGAAATATGTCCGAATACTGATGAAAAATATTAGGAATAACAAGAAAGAAAAAATAGGTACATGTACCTATATATCGTACAACGGGAGGTAACTCGTAACACCTTAAACTTCCTAATGGGGCACCGTCGGCACTTTCCGTAAACGAGAAAATACCTTGGGAGTAACTAGGTTTTTCTCGTTTACGGAAAGTGCCGACGGTTCCCGATTGCACTTAAGCATTGAACTGTTTTTGTATGGTATTTATGATCTATTTCAATTACACAGGTTTGCAAGCAAACATCATATGATTTGTTTGCTTGCAAACCTGTGTCATTCAATAGATCATAAATACCATACACAAAACAGTTCAATACTTGAATTTACGTTTTCTCTGCCTTAAATGTTCTTTTTCAATTTAAAATTTATATTTAAAATTTAAAGTTCCCGCCTTATCGACAGTCCACACGAATTCCGTTAATAGTTGGAACAGCGAGTTGTCGCGTGCTGATTGGCAAACAAATTAGTACTTTGAAATTTTAATAAACACTTCAATTATATTCCACAATTCAGTATCAATACAATTGCGTATGATATGTCTATAGGGTGATTTAAGTTTATCAATAGAAATCTGAGCTGAAAGTTAGATTTGAAATTGTTTCGATTTTTCCCCGGAACAAATTTCGCGCATGGATAAATACAGTGAACACCGTGAAACCGACCTTGCCCTCCACGAGGGAGTTATTTTTGGAAGTTGAATGAGCAGAGATCTAGAGAAAAGTTCGAATTTGTGAAGAATCTAGGCGTGAATTTATTTGTAGATTGTATGGGAACCTGACTAAAGTCGCTAGATTCTACAACAGCCTTGTTATTTGACATGTCGTCAGAAACTCAAGAAAACCGTGGCTGAGAAACGCGTGATACTGATAGCGTCTGAAGTTAGTGATCTTGCGACGGAGCACAGGGGTTCGTTATAAATGTCTGAAATACACAAACGCCTTGTGTATGTTTATGTGTGCTGTGACTTATATCAATAGGTCTATAGCATATGTGTCAGTAGGTCTATAGCATATGTGTATTTCAGACATTTGTAATGAACCCCTGTTGATAATTGCAGTGTAACAGACGATATTTCTGATAAGTTGCATGAGTATTAAATTTGTTTCCATACCCGATATGCATTTTGTACAATATTACAGACCTTGGTCTTGTTTTTGTTGGAGTAAAAGTATTTTGTTTTTGAATATTTTCTTCTTTTGTTTGTACATTTACAATTACAATGCCCAGCGATATTTCAGCAGCCGTCATGTTTATTTACATTGGATATTGTAGTTCCGGTCGGTGTTGTATTCATACGCTAAGTATTATGTCTCGTGGTGCATGGTATTTAAAGTCCCATCAATGACACAGCTTTTAAATAGCCTATATAGTGACAATGCCATGCAAATGTAAATATACTCCCATGTTTCGATATGTAGCATTCGTGTGCATATGTATTAACAATTATTACGCCGCCTACACAAATATAAAGTGGAATATTGGATGAATATTTGATATTGTTGTTATTCTTGAGACAGCTACCGATCGGACACTCGCTCTGAGATGAGTACACTTTATAAGGCGATTGTACTAACTGTATTAATTATACGTAATCGTTCGACGTATTCGAAGAGTTTGCGCCATTTTGATTCAGAAAAGATGTTTTATACATCAGTTACATTTCGGCTGAAATTCACTATACCAGGCAAATGTAACGTATACACATTAAGTTTATAATAATAGTCAAGATACGTGTAACCTACAAGCATTTTGCATCACTTAAAATTTGTTTTGAACCTATAACAATGCTCTTTTAAACTATTCACAGCCCGTTCGGTCTTTTGTTATCAGAAAAATGATTTTTTACGTATCAGAAAAGTCATGCTGATAATATTTCGTTATTCTCATACTTGCAGACAAGGAAATAGCGTTTGAGTACGTATACAATGGCGGAAGGTGGTCCCCATCCAGACCCTCACTCTGAAGCCAGCACACTACCAAACCTGTCGGACTCCCACCTTCTCGAATGTCCGATCTGTCTGGAGCAGTTACGTCAGCCGAAGTCTCTGCCGTGTCGTCATTCTCTTTGTGAGGAATGTTTGAGTAGCTACATCGTCAGTGAGATGTCAGGGACGAGTGATACGGCGACTTCCTTTATCTGTCCGGTATGTAGGACCCTAACTCGCCCCGTGGACAAAACAGAGGACAAAGAGAAATGGGCCCGGCAGTTCCCGACCGACAACGTTACCATAGAGATGATACAACTGAGAAACAGGACGGCAGAGCCACGTTACTGCGCGCCCTGTCAGAGGAGGAAAGGAACCATGGTACCTGCACAATTCTGGTGTAAAACTAACGAGTCATTGTTCTGTGAGTCTTGTAAAGTAGATTTGCATGATAATATCCACGTTGGCTGTGATATCGTAGATATTAAGGCTTCCAAGAATTGGCAACTGAGGAAAAACACATCTGACAAAAGATGCGACAAACACAAGGATGAGATTGCTTATTATTGTGAGGATCACAAGTCTTTGGGTTGCAGTAAATGTATAACTGTTGGTCACAGGAAATGTGACAACGTGTCCACAACAGAGGATTACTGCGAGAAACTGAATAGTAGCTCCCAACTAGAGGAAAGAAAGAAATTTCTACAGCAAGGAGCAGACGACATGGAATCCATAATAAAGGACTTTTATTTACGACAACAGAACATTGCAGACGACAAGGATGCGGTACTGAAAAGCATCGACGACCTGCAGGAACGTATGGATAAACGTATCAGAGAGATGAAGAAGGAAATCACAGATGACGTAATCACGGCGTACAAACAGGAAAGAGAAAATCTGAAGGTGTCCACACAGAAGTGTGAACGACTGAAGGTCGCTATACAGAATACATTAGAATCGTCCTCTATAGCTCTACAGAGGAACGACCATATGGACACGATCCGGCTTTACCAGAAAGGTCAGACGGAGCTCGAGGCTTGTAAGGATCTAGTGAAAGAAATGCAGATGTCGAATTCAACTGTCAGTATTAAACATGAAATCGATTCGGACGTGACAAGTCTGAACTTTGGTAAAGTCGTTGTCCGAAAGCAACGAAGAGATTTACCAGGTGTCCCAACTCTCGTCAAACCTTTATCAAAATGTGAAGTAAAGGAAATAAGAAAAGTGACCATAAAATGCCCGTCTGATCAAGGTGATTGTTTAGCCCGTGGTGTTGTATACCTTCCTGACGGCAGAATTGTGGTGGGAGATAGAAACAATAAGAAGTTCAAGTTAATCAACGACGCGGGGGATGTTGTGGACGAGTTAAAATTGGACGGAGATCTGTGGGATCTGTGTATGGTGGATAACACCACTGTGGCGGCCGCTATACCGAGTCCCGGAGGTATACGTGTAGTGACTGTCACACCCTCCAAACTTACACTGTCGTCTGTAATAAACACAAACAAACAATGTTACGGTATAACGTACAGAGATGGTGAGTTTATCGTGAGTACAGGATCCGAAGTCTGCAGTGTTAAGAAAGACGGGACGACCAAGACGTTATATCGATATACTGGTGATGTATGCGCGTTGTCACATGATCCCAAGGACGGACAGCTCTTTATCGCCCATCGTACCAACAGAACTGGCAGAACGGCGATTGGTAGGTTGTCTACTGACAACAAGTACACGGACGTGTTGAATGTTGGTGTAGTAAAGTATGCGTATGGAGTGGACGTCGACATGGAAGGTAACGTCTATGTTTGTGGTTACGGCTCCAACAACGTGGTACAGATGTCCGGGGACGGGACTAACGTCCGGGAACTGTTAACGGCAGCGGACGGTATCACACAACCGCTAGCAATATCTGTTTGTGGTAATAAACTGGTGGTGTCAAACCTCTCAGGTCAGCGGGATTCCATCCAAGTGTTTCAACTTGTATGACTTGCAGAATCAATCGTACACAAAATCGACATTTGACATACTAGTGTATTTTTGATATACCATTAACATAACTGTTTTTATTTATTTAACGAAGATGTAAAAATCATTTCTATCGTAAATGATGGATAAAATCAAAAGTGTTTATATTGAAGTGAATATCTTACGATTAAATTACCAATATTAGTTATGAAAAAAACAAATATTACCTAGTTCTGAATGAAGTGTCAGTTACGCATATAATTTTTTTGTTGACATTGTCGGACTAACAATCAAAGCGGGTATTTTCAATTTGATATGAATATATACTGTAATGTTACATGTGATAAAATAGTTCTAATTAATCATTTGAAACATAAAATGTCGACTTGTTCGTGAATTAAGGATAGGAGATAATTGTTAGACTTTCTTTAATTTAAGCATTGCTAAATTCCTGTACGTTATCAGTCAATTCCAAGTAGATATTTACCTTATTACTGTATTTGTAAACCATTTCAAGTTTCTGACCGTGTTTTTTAGTCCAATTAAAGACGTTTCTCCAATATTATTCTATAGCGCATTGTTTTATTGCTGATCGAGTCTCAATCAAATAGATTTAGTTCTGATAACAGAGCGTTTGCGATAGAAAAACTTTCGTCCTTCCACGGCTATTGTGCCCCCGTAACGAAACTTGAGGGCCATTTTGGACTACGCTTTCTGTCGGTCCGTTAGTCCGTACATCCGTACGACATTTTGTGTTTTAGTTGTGTTAAATGTGTTATAAAGAGGTTAATGAGTTTTAATGGCCACCTGTGTTGTAATGTACCGTTCGTATTTGTTGTTGCCATGGTATATGGAAATAACCATGGATACAAAGCTAAATATTGTATTACCAATAATGTCAGCACCAAATAGCGAGAAACATTCATTTATGTCAGTAATAATAACAACACAGCGTTTGAGTTCTAGATTGTATTAAGGAGCTACTAAAGGAACATGATACTGATATGTTGGATATTGATATAGTTATACATGTTATTACTTATACACACATTTATACATACTACACCCATTTATACATACTACACATAATATGCATACAATACAAAACTTGGCTTGAAGACTGGCTCAGCTGTTCTGACTTGGATGTGATTTTTGTAGATTTGAATTACCACATTTTAAAAGATGTTACAGATTTACGTCTCTCAAATTTGGGACCTCTACCCTGAGGTAAATAATCCACCAGTACCCGTAAGTGTACCGCTACAACGATGGTTGAAGAAATCTTCAAGACTACTGTGTTTGAATCATCCCACAGATTTGGAACATCTACGCCGTGGTAAAAGTTCGCCAGTATACCAAGGATGTATATATACCGTACAACGATTGTTGCAGAAATCTGTGTGATCAGGGTTCGAAACTCTTGACCTTTAATGAATTACTTGGGGAATAATGATGTTTATAGCATCATAAATCCAAAACTCAGATGTGAAAACCCTGTGTGAACAGCTGAGTGTCCCCAAGTAGATAGTGATAGATAATGATATATATATTTACACGTACATACCTATAGCTAACATATATACTAATTAAGACGTTGTCATGGTAACACAATTAATATAAGAAAAAATATAGTCACCTGTAGTGTACAGGTACCGCTGCAACGATGGTTGTAGAACTCATGATGTTGGGAGTTGGAACCTCTACCCTTGGGTAAATAATTCGCCGTCACCTGTAGTGTACAGGTACCGCTACAACGATGGTTGTAGAACTCATGATGTTGGGAGTTGGAACCTCTACCCTTGGGGTAAATAATTCGCCGTCACCTGTAGTGTACAGGTACCGCTACAACGATGGTTGTAGAACTGTGTTGCCAGGAGTTGGAACCTCTACCCTCAGGTAAATAATTCGCCGTCACCTGTTCTGTAACAGGTACCGCCACAACGCTGTTGTAGAACTCGTGATGCTGTTGATTACCTTACATGATAAAGTAACCCATAACACTTAATTTTTTATCCATCTTCACTACTAAGAACAACATGTACTATTACCTAACGTCAACTTTAATAGAAGGATGCGTGTGCCTATTTCCTACTATGTTAACCTTTCGCAATCTGCTGATCGTCAGTAGGTTAATGCATTTTGAGCTGCCTGTAGAACTGAGTCTGATGTTCGAATATACCGGCAGTACGACTCGGATGTCCACCTGCCCAGTGTTTTAATTAAATGGTCCGGGATTTTCGAGTCTGAGGCCGTTGTAGCGGCTCCTATGCGGAACGAGTGACCTGAGTATAGGTCTTGGGGAAGCCTGCACGCTTTCAGTGTTTGTCGTAATAGACTGATGAACTCTGTTCGTGTCAATGGGTTCCCGTTGTCGAAGGCAAAAATAGGGTGTGTTGGGCTTACAACTTGTGATCGTGTGTTGACATGACGATCCAACTCACACTTCGGGCACACTGTAGACTTGTTACAGAATAGTTTGATGTTGACCCCGTGACAGAACGGGTCCGTCTTAGATCGTTTTAGGGTTAGCACTGTGTATTGTTCATTAATTGACACATCACCTACTATTAGATGTAATTCCGGTTTGAATGTTGCTTTACAAGTGAATTCCCCGCATCGGAGGAATCCGAAGAAGGCAGTAGTACATGCCACTTTCATCATTCTATCCACACTGTTACCAAATAACCCCTGTTGTAGCCGCTCGTACATGAGTGAAAGCACATGAAAAGTCACTGGATACCTAGGTTTCCTAGCTTTGCCCGCGTCCATTCTCTTAACCCCATTCATTGCCATCTGGAGTCGTGTTAATGTACCGGTCATACCGAACACCGAATTGACCTCGTAGAAAGGGCTGGAAACTCCCTGCGCCACATAATGAAATCTGATGCCGCACAGGTAAAGTTTGATCGTGGCATACTTGACTTTCAAGCTGGTGTGACAGTAAGTTACAAAATATATCAATAATTGTTCGGAAATGGGTGGCAAGTCTGTATGATAGACTATGTTGTTCATGTTACAAAACCGAATAAATGTTCGCATTCCCGACTCATAGACATGTCTTGTGGACTCGGCTACTGAATTATTCATCACTACCTCTACCTTGTGTTGTAACTCCACATTACCTCGGAGACTGGTGGGCAGATACATGGAACTGGGTGGGCGATGGGGGCCAGGCGGCGGAAACGATCCATCTGCAATCGAGATAAAGCGTCAGCTATTACATTTATTTTCCCGGGCACATGTTCAGCATGTATGGTGAAGTTGTTTTGTATTGCACACCATGTTAGCCTTCGCATCAATTGCATTATCGACAATACTTTTGAGCGGCCTTTCCGTATGATGTGGACCGTAGCCTCGTTATCACAAAAGAAACGGATACGTTTGTTTTCCCACATATATCCCCACATAATAGCTGCTACCACAATTGGGTACAACTCCTGTAAGGCCATGGACATCTTATCGTCATTCACTAAGGGAATATCACCAGGCCATGCCTCACAAAACCATAGACCTTGAAAGTACCCTCCGTGTCCGACTGTAGACGATGCGTCGGTATATAAGGACATATCGGCAGCGTTGGTGATAGCAATGTCATAAAACGTGGAAATCCCGTTCCATTGTCTAAGAAACATTGTCCACATGTGCATGTCCTCCCTGCATTCCGCGTTCAAATGCACATAATGGTGTAATTCCTGCACTGATGCTGATAAAGCTAACAAGTATGATATGAAAGATCGACCGGCTGGAATTACCCTACTTGCAAAAGTCAGGTGTCCCAGGAGTTGTAAAAGTTCCCTCTTGGTACAAGATTTGCGTGCAGAGAACTGCTGTAGTAACGTCCCTATTCTCTTGATCTTGTCCTGGGGAAGCCGAGCTTGCATATTGTCAGAGTCCAGTATTATACCTAGATACTCTATCACTGTAGTCGGACCAGTCGTTTTGTGTTTCGCGATCGGGATGTTAAGTCTTTCAAATATCAGTAACAATTTGGCCATAGTGTTTTCTGCGTCATAGCCGGGTTTATCCACTGTAAGGAAATCATCTAACAGATGTAGGATAAATTCTATTCCGTAGTTATTTTCTGCTATCCAGCAAATCGATGATGATAATTGATCAAAAATCTTTGGACTGGACCTACATCCGAAAGCTAGACGGTTGTAATAGTAATACTGATCTAGCCACTTGACGCAAAACAAATGATATTGGGACGGTGAAATTGGTACCACTTTTAAAGCGTCAGAAATGTCAGTCTTGCACATCTTTGAACCCTGACCGTTCTTAACCACTTGTTTGATTGCGTCGTCTATCCTAACATATGACAGGGAGCATTCTACTTTGTCAATTAAGTCGTTGATGCTACTTTGGGTCGCGTCGTTGTGCGGCGCTGATAAGTCCACGATGAGTATTTCGCTTTTGCGACACCAATGGGAGACACACGATAGGCCGGAAACGGGGGAGCAACGAACGGTCCGGAAATAAAACCTTTCTGGAGTTCTGTATCTAAAAGTTTTGTAACCACCTCTGGTTGTTTAATGGCAGATTGCAGGTTTTTGCATTCTTTTGTCAGGAAGTCTAATTGTCGGACTTTTGTATGGAAACCTTTGGTAAAGCCTTGTACAATATTGTGCACAAAAACCCTATTCGGGTGACGGGTCAATTCCATTTCGAGTTGCTGAATGTTGACCGGCGTATTTATATTTTCTTCAGTTAATTTATCGCCCAATAATATCACCTGTGTGTCCCGGTTTTGGCTATCTACTGATGATAGTCATTCCTTCTTTGAACGGGACCGTAGTGGGTATTGTTCCCCTTTTGTGTTGCAGTCAGCCGCACCGTGTGTGTTTTGTTTACACTGAGAACAGACATGAATGTACGGGCATGATGACTCGCGATTACATCCCCTTTTAGTGTTGTAATTATTACATAATTCCACCCCGTTGTGGAATACACGTTTGCGGCCATGTTTGTCGGTATCTGTAGACAGACTACGTGAATTTTCTGCCTGATCATGATGATTGTTCTTGGAATGTTGATGATTGCCGCTGCGCGGACAGTAATGCGTTTCATGCGACGCTTCACCCCAGTTGCTGCAACTGCGGGACTTGGACCCGGCGGTGACCAACTGAATAAGGTCTCGATCCCTAATGGACCAGTCCATCTTGAGGCCGTGGAGGGCCATGGCGTTTGCACTTTTTAACGAGAACAGTTTATGATATTCGTAAAATTTTGCACCGTAGGTGTTATACAGGCCTCCAACAATGGCTTCATACTGTTCTAACTCTTCCCGTCTGTCGGGATAAGCCTGGGACATGGTGCGTTTGTATCTTCCGAACGTCGTTATGAATTCTCCGATACTAAGAGACCGGCGGAGTTGGTGTTCCTGGGCCTGATTCTTTTGTGATAGGGTATCGGGGACCTCATAGTAGGGGATCAACAGTGATGCTAAATTAACATCCCTACCTTCAATGATCTGTCTCCTCACCGAGGCCGCCATGAGGTCCATGTGAGGGATGTCTTCGGGTGATACCCCAAACCTCGCCCTGGGCATGGCGCTGAATGCCGTTTCGTTGAATACTGGTACATGAGGTCCCGCCCCCGTTTGCATCGTAGGTCTATTGTATAGTTAGTCCAGCGTCATAGTCGGGTTTCTCTCCTTGCTGCTGGCTGCTACCATGTTTGCCATCATGGTTTGCATGCCCGACATCGTGTCCACCAGGGCTTGAAATATTGGTGACATGGGCGCCGCCATGTTTGAGCCGGAACTACCTCCATCGGGATCCTTGCGCGTGTTATTGTTGTTGTAGGCCGCCGTCTCACACACGTCTGCTGAAGCACTGCGGGCGCCTGTGGCTGAAGGTGTGCGATTAATCCTCCGCGGTGAAATATAGTTCCCACTTACTTCCCTGTTATCCGGGCTGTACGAGCGGGATTCGTCATTCCGAGAGGAAGGTCCCGCTATAAATTGCATGTCGATCTCGTTTGAAGAACGAGTGGTGGCGAACTGCGGTATTGGGCGAGGAATCCTCGATCGCGGGACACGCGCACTACCCTGTGAACGCTCGTTTGCGTGTCGGGTTAGTAGATTGTCAACATACAATTTACGAAGTGTAGAGATTGGAAACGACGTGGAAGTAACTAATCCGATCGCGGAAAGTTCATGCCGTAATCTGGTGACACCCCAGTTCAGATAGTTGGTCATATCCAGCGCACTTCCAGACGTTTTCTGTTTCTTTGATTTTGGCGCCATGATGAAGGAAGGGGTAAAACACTCCCCTGACTAATACTTCAAAAGTTCATCGTATGTACATACGAGAGACTCCCTCGTTACACACAACATACATGATACATCCCAGACAATAAGTAAAGTTCGTGTACGTAGAATTTTGAGAGAATCACTGGATAAAATGCTTGAATTGATACAGATTGAGAGAATTAAAAATGGCTGCTGGAGCTGACTGATCTCCCTCAAAGTTGCACACGCCCCCACTCTGATCACGTGATCTGGATAGTCCCTTACTAGGGAATGACTGGCATGACTGCACACGACCTTTGACTTATTCACCACATAGTCAGCCCACAGTCCACGACCCCCAATGACTGCCTATATTACTAGATATAGAAACTTATCACTGCCATAAAACATGCTTAAAATTATTTAAGCTTCAAAATATAGTATCATACTATTGTGCAGTTCGAAGTTTTTATCATTTTAACTATGTCGATTTATTTACAAAAGTCCGATGCATGTTGAATTCCAAACGTTTAGATCAAGAATCAAGGCATAAGAGATTTCTGCGAAGTACATGATCCCATAATCTTCAATAATCAAGCCTATTTTGTCTTCGTGTTTACACATCAAAGAATAATCGTCAAAATCACGATTGCTATTAATATCTCTTTGTTCATTTCTTTTGTCAAGTCACTCCCTAGAAAAAATGGTATTTCTGTTATTTTGGGTGCCGTTGATTTCCTGGTAAAAGGTACAAAGGGATTCAGTATTTTCTTGGTGAAAATGATGATGTTCTAATCAGCACCTTTAATGGGGAATGGTAAACCTAAGAGAATGGTAAACCTAAGATAATGGTAAACCTAAGAGAATGGCAAACCTAAGAGAATGGTAAACCTAAGAGAATGGTATACATAAGAATGGTAAACCTAAGAGAATGGTAAACATAAGAGAATTGTCAACCTAAGATAATGGTAAACCTAAGAGAATGGCAAACCTAAGAGAATGGTAAACCTAAGAGAATGGTAAACATAAGAATGGTAAACCTAAGAGAATGGTAAACATAAGAGAATGGTAAACATAAGAGAATGGTAAACATAAGAGAATGGTAAACATAAGAGAATGGTAAACCTAAGAGAATGGTAACCTTAATAGAATGGTAAACCTAAGAGAAGGTAAACCTAAGAAAATGGTAACCTAAGAAAATGGTAAACCTAAGAAAATGGTAAATCTAAGAGAATTGTAAACCTAAGAGAATGGTAAACCTAAGAAAAAGGTAAACCTAAGAGAATTGTAAACCTAAGAGAATGGTAAACCTAAGAAATATACAATGATTCTGATTGTGAAATATATTGGTGTAAAGAGAGTGTAAAATGGTGAAAGGCTGAGAGGTTATCAAAGTGACTTCAAGGATAACACGATACAAAATTGTGTGTGCTTGTTTTCTATTCAGAAACTCCTTACTAAAGCAAGTAATTATAATAAAAAAGAGTAAAAGTATTTTTTTAAGGTATTTTTAGTATTTTTCAATAAATCTCTTAAAAATGGGTGTGGTGACGGGGAATTCGGGGAGCGAAAGTGGGGGCTTAGGGGGTAAGGCTGGCGCCTCGCAGGAGCTGAATAACTTTTAGCAATTTCAGGCCGAAAAAAGAGATTGAAAATATCCGGGGAGGGTATGATAGAAAACATTCTTTATTTTACTTTGAAAACTAGAGCCTCAACTAGTGGGGTACATTGTATATTACGTATGTGTGATCCGCATAGTTGAAACTGTAAATGCATCTACAGTATGTATGTGTCGGGTGTACCCGTTGTAAAGAAAAGAAATCAACCTGTTACGTGGTGGACGTACACTAGCACAAGGACATCATACATGCTATATAACGGGGTGTGAGTTTTATCATTTAATCTGTTACAGATATATTCCGTTGGAAATATCTAGTTGACTTGATATTGACGGGTCAAATAAATGTTTTGAAACATTTGAATTGCAACTGATTTTATGTTTTAAATGTGGCGCCTGATTTCGTTTGGAAACGGAAGAATTGTTTTTCAAGATATTCTGTCAAAATGTTCATGATTAAGAAAACAGAGAGCGGTATTTTTATACCTTTTATTGAAATTTGTCATTGTAATGTATCACTCGATATGTGATGAAAAAAAATAGAGCGTTAATAAGTAGAGGGCGCTAATTTTGGTAAAAACGTTATACATAGTCATTCCTACGTTTTTCTATCATTTACGTCGGTCGTTATTTTGGTGCACTGATAGGCTGCTCTGATAGTGACTCGTCGAATGTTACAAGTAAAAGAAAAAAATCCTGACCTAAATTGCATCAGTTAATCTCTTTTATTTAAGTATTGTTCATTTCGAGTTAACAACACTTTTATTAATTCTTTTTTGTATTTTTCTGTACTTCGTGTTTCGTGTGTAGCTGTGAAGACATGAATACATATTACATGTATGTAAATGTGATGATGAAATTTTGCTGAACCGTAAAGGAAACAGAAAATAATCCGGCGCCATATTTGAAGTATGTATATATCAGCTGATGCTTATTTCACTGAGTGTACACAATTGTGAAAATATTCATGCATCACAACCAATAAGTGTTTATATGTGACGTGTCGATGACTAGTACGGTATGTAGTATCTTACCCTTATCAGGCAAACGACCAGTGACGCGTGCGAGTTGTCCACAAATCGATGTCGATACGGCTACGCTGTAAGCGTTTGTACAATAAGTTGTTTTATATGTACCGAAATATTGCCGCTATTAATATTGATCATAGTTTGTAAAATATTTAGAAAAAAAACAAACTTACACGACATCAAAACGAGACTTTAACGTGATTGAAACCTCAGAAGAATATATCCTTAGCAACAGGATAACATTAATTTATTATATTAACATCTAGAAACATCGATATTATTAATAACAACTGAACATCATTAAAATAGTTATGTTACAACTGACCAAAACCGATTTAAATACTGTACATGTATATCTTAACAAAAATGTCAAAACTACTTATTTACTGAACAACGTTGATAAAATTACGTATTGTATAAACAACAAAACTAATTACTTAAGTATCGGACAACATTGGTACAATTACGCTATAACAGAACAACAATGATATATATTTAAGTTTGTACATTTTTCCTACCTTTTTAGAACGCCCTCCCCAATCACTTCAAATGAACATGTTTATAGAGTGCTTCTACCTATCTAAAATAATATTTTTAGAGTTAAAGCGTATGTTTGTTCTCCCTTCTCTACATTTGTTGTCGGCGATGTCTTCCACGACACCGGTCTTCATATGACAATAGCCGATACGGGGACGTTCAAACACAAACACAAACACAAACAAACAAACAAATTTAAAATAACTTTTGTCAAGGAGGCAAATACACCAACATGTCATCTACAGCACACATACACACAAGCACGCATACATTACACACGTAGAGGCACGTCCGTATATGATCTGCTGTCAATAGGATGTTGAACAAAATAATCGTAGAATGTGTGTTGTAGTGATGATTTCTGTGGTAAGGAAGGTAAGCGATTCTTAAATTTCGGACATCCTTCGTATAGGAAAACAGAACAGAGCATATATACGCATGTACATGTAGATGTACTGTAATAGTAAAGAGTTAAAGCGGGCTTTGTCAATATTCGAAGACTGTTGCTCATGTTGGTGATCGTTGGTCGAGGTTTTTTCAACTTTGATCCAGCCCTCAACTCAAGCTGGCTTATTTTGTATTGTTTCAAACACCGGTGGATAGCGTACTTGCATTTCACAAAGGCGGCCGGTGTTCGATTCCTTCATCGGAGGTGAAAATGTTTGGGGTCATCTGCCAGGCGACGTGGGTTTTCTCCGGGTACTCCGGTTTCCTCCCACAATCAGACACTCCACGCCCTAACATCCGGTCCACCAAGAGTGATTAACATGAATTGAAATAACTTGTTTTATAATTATTGTAAAATGAATATATCAATATATTAAACATTGTTGCATTTGTGTATTAATGCTATACCGTTTTACATGACATGTTCGTGTGTACTTTCTTTCGTGGTTGGAGCTTTCATATTATTTCGTAGGAACAAACTTTCGTGGTTAGCCCGTACAACGAAATGTATCCACCATTGCGAGAATCATTGGTCCAACACCGTAACACATTTATGTATGTTTTAATAACTAAAAGTCACTCATTATACTTCACTGTTCATGTCAAACAACGAAAATAATTATCACACAGGTAAAGTGAATATAACTACGTTGGAAGTGTTGACATCAAGCTAAGAAAACAAATACCTATTCTTGGCTGTTAGGCCTACCATTTCACTTGATTGGTCACTAGTTAATTAATCAATATTATGTTATTATAACACATTATATTTATACAACAGATTGATGAACACATGTCCATTTCAGTAAAAACATAACGTTATTTTAAATGAATTATTCAATTATATTAAAATATTCATTTGTGTATCGCTGTGTCAATATCACACGAAAATGTAAAATTGGTGTATAAATTAGAATAGGAACACGGTCTGATGGAGTGCGGAATTGTAAATTTGCCGCGAAAATGCATTTATGACTACAATTACTTAAAGTTCATATAATTTTTACATTTTCGTTGTGTACATTCTTTCGAGTAGTAGAAATATTCGTTGTATTTATATTCATGGTTCCATAGCAATCAACAAAACTACGGAGGTTTATACACAACGAACATTTCATGTTATACAGTATTCGGGCGTTGATATCACTTTAATTTTGTTTTTGACCGGATTAGCCGTTCTAAATATTTAGTCTGACCAGAGCTGTTGATTAAGATGATTTTTTTATGATCCATCGCGTCGTTTTACTCATACAATGAGACTGACTGCTTAGCTACTTCTGGATTGATTCACAAAACAGTTTCTGAAAAATTGAAAAGGGTTTTTAGGTTCGTCACAAAATTAACTAAGATCTTACAATTAGGTTCGAAATTTGCTAGAAAGTATCGGATTGCATGTTAACATTATTAGTTATACAGGTCTTTGGCAGGGTACATGGTCTCATGTTCGCTGTCAGGACCTTATGTACCCTGAGCCGAACATCTAACATCTAACATCTAACATCATACATGTACATACAGTCAGAACATCATACATGTACATACAGTACAAACATCATACATGTACATCCAATCCGAACATCATACATTAACATACAATACCAACATCATACATGTACATACAGTCCAAACATCATACATGTACATACAGTCAGAACATCATACATGTACATACAGTACAAACATCATACATGTACATACAGTCAGAACATCATACATGTACATACAGTACAAACATCATACATGTACATACAGTCAGAACATCATACATGTACATACAGTACAAACATCATACATGTACATACAGTCAGAACATCATACATGTACATACAGTACAAACATCATACATGTACATACAGTCAAAACATCATACATGTACATACAGTACAAACATCATACATGTACATACAGTCAGAACATCATACATGTACATACAGTACAAACATCATACATGTACATACAGTCAGAACATCATACATGTACATACAGTACAAACATCATACATGTACATACAGTCAGAACATCATACATGTACATACAGTACAAACATCATACATGTACATACAGTCAGAACATCATACATGTACATACAGTACAAACATCATACATGTACATACAGTCAGAACATCATACATGTACATACAGTACAAACATCATACATGTACATACAATCCGAACATCATACATTTACATACAATACCAACACCATACATGTACATAGAGTCCAAACATCATACATGTACATACAGTCAGAACATCATACATATACAAAAAGTCCGAACATTATACATGTACATACAGTCCGAACATCATACATGTACATACCGTTCGAACATCATACATGTACAACATACAGTCCGAAAATACTACATGTACATACAGTCCGAACATCATATATGTACATACAGTCCGAACATCATACATGCACATACAGTCCGAACACCATTAATGTACATACAATCCGGAAATCAAACATGTACATACAATTCGAACATCAAACATGCACATAAAGCCAAAACACCATACACGAACATACGATCCGATTATCATTCATTTACGTACAGTCCGAACATCATATATATATATACAGTCCGAACATCATAAATGTACAACATACAGTCCAGACATCAAACATGTACATACAGTCCGAACATCATATATGTACATACAATCCGAAAATCATACAACATACAATCCGAACTTAATGCATGTACATACAGTCCGAGCATCATACATGTACATACAGTCAGAACATCATACATATACATTCATTCCTAACATCATACATGTTCATACAGTCAGAACACCCTACATGTAGATACAGTCAGAACATCATACATGTACATACAGTACAAACATCATACATGTACATAGAATCCGAACATCATACAGTTACATACAATACCAACACCATACATGTACATAGAGTCCAAACATCATACATGTACATACAGTCAGAACATCAAACATATACAAAAAGTCCGAACATTATACATGTACACACAGTCCAAACATCATGCATGTACATACAGTCCGGACATCAAACATGTACATACATTCCGAACATCATACATGTACAACATACAGTCCAGACATCAAACATGTACATGCAGTCCGAACATCATATATGTACATACAGTCCGAACATCATACATGTACATACAGTCCGAACATCATCATGTACAACATACAGTCCGAAAATCTTACATGTACATACAGTCCGAACATCATACATGCAAATACAGCCCGAACACCATACATGTACATACGATCCGAACAAAAACATGCACATACAGTCCGAACACCATTAATGTACATACAATCCGGAAATCAAAAATGTACATACAATTCGAACATCAAACATGCACATAAAACCAAAACACCATACATGAACATACGATCCAGTTATCATACATTTACATACAGTCCGAACATCATATATATATATACAGTCCGAACATCAAAAATGTACAACATACAGTCCAGACATCAAACATGTACATACAGTCCGAACATCATATATGTACATACAATCCGAACATCATACAACATACAATCCGAACTTAATGCATGTACATACAGTCCGAACATCATACATGTACATACAGTCAGAACATCATACATATACATTCATTATTAACATCATACATGTTCATACAGTCAGAACACCCTACATGTACATACAGTCAGAACATCATACATGTACATTCATTCCTAACATCATACATGTACATTCAGTCAGAACATCATACAGGTACATACAGTCCGAACATCATACATGTACATACAGTCAGAACATCATACATGTACATACAGCCCGAACATCATTCCTGTAGGTATAATCCGAACTTAATGCATGTACATACAATCAGAACATCATACATGTACATAAAACCCGAACACCATACATGAACATACAATCCGATTATCATACATTTACATACAGTACGAACACCATATATATATACATACAGTCCGAACATCATACATGTACAACATACAGTCCAGACATCAAACATGTACATACAGTCCGAACATCATATATGTACATACAATCCGAACATCATACAATATACTATCCGAACATCATACATGTACATTCAGTCCGAACATCATTCCTGTAGGTATAATCCGAACTTAATTCATGTACATACAGTCCGAACATCATACATGTACATACAGTCCGAACATCATACATATACATTCATTCCTAACATCATACATGTGCATACAGTCAGAACATCATACATGTACATTCATTCCTAACATCATACATGTACATTCAGTCAGAACATCATACAGGTACATACAGTCAGAACATCATACATGTACATACAGTCAGAACATCAAACATGTACATACAGCCCGAACATCATTCCTGTACGTATAATCCGAACTTAATGCATTACATACAGTCCAAACATCATACATGTACATACAGTCAGAACATCATACATGTACATACAATCCGAACATCATTCATGTACGTATAATCCGAACTTCATACATGTACACACAGTCCGAACATCATACATGTACATACAGTCCGAACATCATACATGTACATACAATCCGAACATCATACATGTACATACAATCCGAACATCATACATATACACACAGTTCGAACATCATATAAGTACATACAGTCCGAACATCCTACATATATATACAAATAATCCGAACATTATACATGTACATACAGCCCTAACACCATTCCTGTACTATAATCCAAACTTCAGACATGTACATACAATCTGAACATCATACATGGACATACAGTCCGAAAATCCTAAATGTACATACTTTTCGAACATCATTCATGTACGTATAATCCAAACTTTATACATGTACATACATGTAGTCCGAACATCTTACCTGTACATACAATCCGAACATCATACAATTTACATACAATACCAACACCATACATGTACATAGAGTCCAAACATCATACATGTTCATACAGTCTGAACATCATACATGTACATACAGTCAGAACATCATACATGTACATTCATTCCTAACATCATACATGTTCATACAGTCAGAACACCCTACATGTACATACAATCAGAACATCATACATGTACATTCATTCCTAACATCATACATGTACATTCATTCCTAACATCATACATGTACATTCAGTCAGAACATCATACAGGTACATACAGTCAGAACATCATGCATGTACATACAGTCAAAACATCATACATGTACATACAGCCCGAACATCATTCCTGTAGGTATAATCCAAACTTAATGCATGTACATACAGTCCGAACATCATACATGTACATTCATTCATAACATCATACATGTACATTCAGTCAGAACATCATACATGAACATACAGTCAGAACATCATACATGTACATAAAGCCCGAACACCATACATGAACATACGATCCGATTATCATACATTCACATACAGTCCAAACATCATATATATACATAGAGTTCGAACATCATACATGTACAACATACAGTCCAGACATCAAACATGTATATACAGTGCGAACATCATATATGTACATACAATCCGAACATCATACAACATACTATCCGAACATCATACATGTACATTCAGTCCGAACATCATTCCTGTAGGTATAATCCGAACTTAATGCATGTACATACAGTCCGAACATCATACCTGTACATTCATTCCTAACATCATACATGTACATTCAGTCAGAACATCATACATGTACATACAGTAAGAACATCATACATGTACATACAACCCGAACATCATCCTGTAGGTATATTCCGAACTTCATACATGTACATACAGTTCGAACATTATACATGTACATAGAGTCAGAACATCATACATGTACATACAGTCCGAACATCCTACATATATATACAAATAATCCGAACATCATACATGTACATACAGCCCAAACACCATTCCTGTATTATAATCCAAACTTCAGACATGTACATACAATCTGACCATCATACATGGACATACAGTCCGAACATCCTACATGTACATACGGGCCGAACATCATTCATGTACGTATAATCCAAACTTCATACATGTACATACATGTCGTCCGAACACCATACATGTACATACAATCCGAACATCATACAATGTACATGTACATACAATCCGAACATCATACATGCAAATACAGTCCGAACATAATACATGTACATACAGTCCTAACATTACACGTGTACATAAATCCGAACATGATGCATGTACATACAGTCCGAACATCATACATGTACACACAGTCCGAACATCATACATGTACATACAGTCTGAACATCATACATTTGCATAAAGTCTGAACATCATACAATGTACATGAACCTACAATCCGAACACCATACATGTACATACAGTCCGAACACCATACATGTACATACAGTTCGAACATCAAACATGTACATACAGTCCGAACATCATACATGTACATACAGTCTGAACATCATACATTTGCATAAAGTCTGAACATCATACAATGTACATGAACCTACAATCCGAACACCATACATGTACATACAATCCGAACATCATACACTGTACATGTACCTACAGTCCGAACACCATACATGTACATACAGTTCGAACATCAAACATGTACATACAGTCCGAACATCATACATGTTCATACAATCCGAACATCATACAATGTACATGTACCTACAATCCGAACACCATACATGTACATAAAGTCCGAACACCTTACATGTAAATACAGTGCGAACATCATACAATGTTCCTGTACCTACAGTCCGAACACCATACAGGTACATACAGTTCGAACATCATACATGTACATAACATACAGTCCGAACATCATACATGTACATACAATCCGAACATCATACATACAGTCCGAACATCATGCATGTACATACAATCCTAACATCATACATGTACACACAATCCTAATATCATACATGTACATGCAGTTCGAACATCATACATGTACATACACATACTTTTCGAACATCATTCATGTACGTATAATCCAAACTTCATACATGTACATACATGTCGTCCGAACACCATACAAGTACATACAATCCGAACATCATACAATGTACATTTACCTACAGTCCGAACACCATACATGTACATACAGTTCGAACATCAAACATGTACATACAGTCCGAACATCATACATGTACACACAGTCCGAACATCATACATGATTATACATGTACATAGAGTCAGAACATCATACATGTACATACAGTCCGAACATCATACATATACATACAATCCGAACATCATACAATGTACATGTACATTCAATCCGAACATCATACATACAGTCCGAACATCATGCATGTACATACAATCCTAACATCATACATGTACACACAATCCTAATATCATACATGTACACACAATCCTAATATCATACATGTACATGCAGTTCGAACATCATACATGTACATACACATACTTTTCGAACATCATTCATGTACGTATAATCCAAACTTCATATATGTACATACATGTAGCGCGAACACCATACATGTACATACAGTCCGAACACCATACATGTACATACAGTCCGAACATCATAGATGTACATACAGTCTGAACATCATACATGTGCATAAAGTCTGAACATCAGACAATGTACATGTACCTTCAATCCGAACACCATACATGTACATACAGTCCGAACATCATACATGTACACACAGTCCGAACATCATACATGTACATACAGTCAGAACATCATACATGTACATTCATTCCTAACATCATACATGTACATTCATTCCTAACATCATACATGTTCATACAGTCAGAACACCCTACATGTACATACAATCAGAACATCATACATATACACACAGTCCGAACATCATATAAGTTCATACAGTCCGAACATCATGCATGTACAAACGGTCCGAACATCCTACATATATATACAAATAATCCGAACATCAAACATGTACATACAATCCGAACATCATACATGCAAATACAGTCCGAACATAATACATGTACATACAGTCCTAACATTACACGTGTACATAAATCCGAACATGATGCATGTACATACAGTCCGAACATCATACATGTTCATACAATCATACATGTACAACATACAGTCCAGACATCAAACATGTACATGCAGTCCGAACATCATATATGTACATACAGTCCGAACATCATACATGTACACACAGTCCGAACATCATACATGATTATACATGTACATAGAGTCAGAACATCATACATGTACATACAGTCCGAACATCATACATATACATACAATCCGAACATCATACAATGTACATGCACCTACAGTCCGAACCCCATCCATGTACATACAGTCCGAACACCATACATGTACATACAGTTCGAACATCAAACATGTACATACAGTCCGAACATCATACATGTTCATACAATCATACATGTACAACATACAGTCCAGACATCAAACATGTACATGCAGTCCGAACATCATATATGTACATACAGTCCGAACATCATACATGTACATACAATCCGAACATCATACATGCAAATACAGTCCGAACATAATACATGTACATACAGTCCTAACATTACACGTGTACATAAATCCGAACATGATGCATGTACATACAGTCCGAACATCATACATGTTCATACAATCCGAACATCATACAATGTACATGCACCTACAGTCCGAACCCCATCCATGTACATACAGTCCGAACACCATACATGTACATACAGTCCGAACACCTTACATGTAAATACAGTGCGAACATCATACAATGTACCTGTACCTACAGTCCGAACACCATACATGTACATACAGTTCGAACATCATACATGTACATACAGTCCGAACATCATACATGTACATACAATCCGAACATCATACAATGTACATGTACATTCAATCCGAACATCATACCTACAGTCCGAACATCATGCATGTACATACAATCCTAACATCATACATGTACACACAATCCTAATATCATACATGTACACACAATCCTAATATCATACATGTACATGCAGTTCGAACATCATACATGTACATACAATCAGAACATCATACATATACACACAGTCCGAACATCATATAAGTTCATACAGTCCGAACATCATGCATGTACAAACGGTCCGAACATCCTACATATATATACAAATAATCCGAACATCATACATGTACATACAGCCAGAACACCGTTCCTGTACTATAATCTGAACTTCAGACATGAACATACAGTCCGAACACCATATAAGTACATACAACCTGAACAACATACAACAAACAATCCGAACATCATACATGGAGATACAGTCCGAACATCCTACATATATATACAAATAATCCGAACATCAAACATGTACATACCATCCGAACATCATACATGTACATACGGTCCGAACATCATTCATGTACGTATAATCCAAACTTCATACATGTACATACATGTAGTGCGAACACCATACATGTACATACAGTCCGAACATCATACATGTACATACAATCCGAACATCATACAATGTACATGTACCTACAATCCGAACACCATACATGTACATACAATCCGAACATCATACATGCAAATACAGTCCGAACATAATACATGTACNCATGTACATACAGTCCGAACATCATACATGTACATACAGTCCTAACATTATACGTGCACATACAGTCTGAACTACATACATGTACATAGGTCCGAACATCATACATGTACATACAATCTGAACATCATACATGTACATACAGTCCGAACATCATACATGTACACACAGTCCGAACATCATACATGTACATACAGTCCGAACATCATACATGTTCATACAATCCGAACATCATACAATGTACATGTACATACAATCCGAACATCATACATACAGTCCGAACACCATGCGTGTACATACAGTCCGGACATCAAACATGTACATACAATCAGAACATCATATATATACACACAAACCGAACATCATATAAGTTCATACAGTCCGAACATCATGCATGTAC
>NW_018406312.1:718871-718962 GCF_002113885.1 Mizuhopecten yessoensis
TGAACATCCTACATATATATACAAATAATCCGAATATCATCAATGCACATACAGCCCAAACACCATTCCTGTACTATAATCTGAACTTCAG
>NW_018406312.1:722045-731526 GCF_002113885.1 Mizuhopecten yessoensis
TTACCTACAGTCCGAACATCATATATATACATACAGTCAGAACATCATACATGTACAACATACAGTCCAGACATCAAACATGTACATACAGTCCGAACATCATACATGTACATACAGTCCGGGCATCATACATGTATATACAGTCCGAACATCATACATGTACATACAGTCTGAACTTCATACATGTACATCAGTCCGAACATCATACATGTTCATACAGTCCGAACATCATACATCTACATACAGTCCGAACATCATACAAGTACATACAGTCTGAACATCATACATGTACATACAGTGTGAACATCATACATGTACACACAATCCGAACATCATACCCGAACATCATATCTTTGTATTACATCTTTGATAACGACTTTTAGCTGGCACTAGATAAATAACGACGTGACACATTTTTATGATATGTATACGATATCCCACTCCATATTTGATATAGTTTGATTCCGTAATACACGCTAAAGCTTGATAAACTTATAGTAAATGCTGTACACTTAAAAGAATTAACTCGTGTTGAAATATAACATGATTTTCACACTGTGAACCAGATAATTTGTGTTATCTTATATTTTGTCACAACTATTTAGTTTTTGAATGCTCGTTAATGTTCACATGTTTTGAGCAATATCATAGATAGGCGATAACAAACAAGAAAACTCTGCCATTTATCTCTATAAAAATGTTTTTCTTGTTTATTTTCATTTTTTTTAGCCGCTCTACCGTTAAAAGATATATCGAATGTCAGCTTTCAAACGTGAATATTTTATATGAATTTATTGATTTGAGAGGTTGAAATTTTCCGTCTGAATTTATTGATTTGAGAGGCTGAAATTTTCCGTCTGAATTTAATCTGATTTCGTATCACAATATTATACCAAAATAAGTTATCTCACTATCGATTGCATTATAATGATTTCCGTTAGAACATAGAGTAAAAAAACGGATTCTGATTTCTTAGTGTAAAGTTAGACGGATATTTATTTCATGAAATTCAATGCGATGTTGTGTCAGTGATAAAAGCTCTAGAAAATGTCATTGTACCGGAGTGTTTATGTCTTCTATAAGGTAAACTGTCAATAATATACACCTGTATACGGATGCTGTGTTAATTTGTTCTCTAGTAAATATATACAATCCGCAAATTATCCGGATATATCGTACCCGGCATTACAATGTACGGACATGTTATTAGTGTATTGAGTCACATTCCAATGTGCGCCGAGCTACCAACGGGGACGTGTCCCACATCTACACCTCGTCACTTCAAAGACTACAACCATATTCATACCTTGATGGAGCGGTAAGTACAAGGAAGTATCTCCCGTACTGAGGTTTTATAACAGTACCACCTTTTACATCAAATGTACATGTAAATAGAGTGTTTTTACTAAGAACACGTTCATTTTAATCGTTAAATATGTTGTAGCGGCTGTAGTAATGTTAGACGTACGGAAACCGAAAGAGGAAGTACAGGACGTCACCAATTTACTATATATGCATAACAGAGTAGGAAACGCATTGTTTGTACAGAAATACTACCGTCGGATACCATAATTTGAAGACTTTACGTATCCGCCGGCGTCATTTTCTGATTACATACAGAGCGGAAGTAATGGTAAAATTGGGCAAACCCTTGTTCTACATTGTTTAGGTATACATGTATGTAATGTGTCTGCGTGGATACATGCCTGAGTATGGAGGGTTGTCAGGGCTTGCCTTCTCCCATTTAAAACGCATTATCACATGGTGTCACTTAAAATGGTAAAAAGTTTTTATACGCCCGTCAAATTTGACGGAAGTGTTATGGTATGGGGTTGTCCGGCCGGCCGGCGTAAACTTTTGTTTGTCTGGCAATCTCCTCCTGCATTTTTCGACCGATCTCTTTGAAACTTAGTATACATAATAATCATGATAAGAAGTTGTGTCTCCATTAAAAGAATTTTGATTCGACAATTTTTCCAAAAGTAATTGCCCTTTGTTCATTTCGGTTTTTGATTTTTTGTCCGGAGAGCTCCTCCTACAATTTTTGACGGATTTCTTTTAATCTTCCTAGGCTAAATAATCATGATATGTTGTGTTTACTTAAAAAGAATTTTGATACATGTACAACAATTTTTGCAAAAGTTATTGCCCTTTGTTTATTTCAGTATTTGATTTTTATCCGGCAATCTTCTACATTTTTCAACGGATCTCTTTGAAACTTGGTATATATTATAATCATGATATGAAGTTGTGTCTCCATTAATAGAATTTTGATTCAACAAGTTTTGCAAAGGTTCTTGCTCTTTGTTCATTTCAGTATTTGATTTTTTGTCCGGAGATTTTATCCTACATTTGTTTTGCATGTCAGCTAACCACTCTTAGAATGATGCAGATCTTATTTCAGTGTAAGAAAGCATATAACACTATATGTCATTCGACGGGGGTATATTGTTCCGCCCCGCGGTACTCTTGTTAAATGATATGACCTTATCGGAACTCAATTGTTCGAACACAATTATGTGTATTTTGAATATATATTATATCTCTGCCAGTATAAGTAGCTTTAACGTTGAAATTTACTTTTTTTTACATGTTCGTAATAAACGATTTGTCGGGCGGTAAATGTCTATTTTTAAGAGGCAAATTAGACACACACAAAATTTGAAACATACATTTTAAGACATTTAATGGAACATAAAAACCAATACAACTTTTTCCTAAATAAGACTGAAGGAGGACAGGAGTCCTGGTAAAACTATGAGCAGTATTCTTAGGGTTACTTAACATGTTTACTTTGATGAAAAGAAAAAACAAACATCCATGAATTTCCGTAGCTTTCTTCGCTCGGCTTTTTATAAAATCACCCACATATATACATTGAATATAAGTTTTCACAGCGAAGTGCAAATTTCCCGCTAATCTAAATATGCTATCCACTCCCTCTATTGGGGAATATGTAAGTTTGCACAGTTTCGTTTGAACGCATTACGATTGAAAGAAGATAACTTCGGAAATATGTCCAAGTCCTGATGAACAATATTAGGAGTAACAAGATACACAGTTTTCATGTATACGTTTCGAAGTCTGAACAATTAGGCACCTATATCGTACAACGGGAGGTAACTCGTTGCACATTACCCTTTCCTATTTGAAATGTAACATTCGTGTACATGTGTATACAATTATTACGTCGCCTATACACATATCAAGTGAAATATCGGATAAATATTTGATATTGTTGTTATTATTGAGACAGCTGCCGATCGGATATTCGCTCTGAGAAATACCACACATACAATATTTTGATGTCCAAAAGTACGATCATAATTCTTTCATATCTTAAGTCAAGTTTGTTTTTGTAGAAGCTGTTTTGTGAACCAATCTAAACAGAGCCAAGCATTTAGTCTACACTGTATAAGTCAAATGACGCAATAAATCACAAAACGTAATAGATATAAACTACGAATGCGTGCACTATATAAGGCGAATGTACAACATGTATTTATTATACGTATTTGAAGAGTTTGTGTCATTCATTTTGATTCAGAAAGATGGTGTATAGATCAGTAACATTTCGGCTGAAATTCACGATACCAGGCAAATGTAACTGATAAACATCGAGTTTATAATAATATTCAAGATACTTGTAACCAATACACATTTTGCATCACTTAAAGTTTGTGTCAAACCTATATTAATACTATATTATACTGTTCACGGAGCTTTCCGTCTTTTGTCTTCAGAAAAATGGATTGCATGCCTAAGGTTTATTTCTCTGCCAGGAAACAGTATATAAACGTTAACTAATCAAATTGTCAGAATTGGTTCACATGACATGTCGTGTGTCTACAAACAACTTTTCGGATGTAGTAACATGTACAATATCTTATTTCTATCTTACTTCTGAAAAAAGTGAGTTGCAAGTACGCAAACTTTTCTTTATGTACCGGCAAAGTCATGCCGATAATATTTCGTTATTTTCATACTTGCAGATACGGAACTAGCGTTTGAGTACGTATACAATGGCGGAAGGTGGTCCCCATGCAGACCCTCACTCTGAAGACAGCACACTACGAAACCTTTCGGACTCCAACATTCTCGAATGTCCGATCTGTCTTGAGCAGTTACGACAGCCGAAGTCTCTACCGTGTCGTCATTCTCTTTGTGAGGAATGTTTGAGTAGCTACATCGTCATTGAAGTGTTAGGGACGAGTGATACGGCGACTTCCTTTATCTGTCCGGTATGTAGGACCCTAACTCACCCCGTGGACAAAACAGAGGATAAAGAGAAATGGGCCCAGCAATTCCCGACCGACACCGTTGCCATAGAGATGATACAACTGAGAAACAGAACGACAGAGCCACGTTACTGCACGCCCTGTCAGAGGAGGAAGGGAACCATGGTACCTGCACAATTCTGGTGTAAAACTACTCAGTCATTGTTCTGTGAGTCTTGTAAAGTGGATTTCCATGATATGGTCCATGTGAGCTGTGATATCGTAGATATGAGGGNCAGGAACGTATGGATAAACGTATCAGAGAGATGAAAAAGGAAATCACAGATGACGTAATCACGGCGTACAAACAGGAAAGAGAAAATCTGAAGGTGTCCACACAGAAGTGTGAACGGCTGAAGGTCGCTATACAGAATACATTAGCGACGTCCGCTACAGCTCTACAGAGGAACGACCATATGGACACGATCCGGTGTTACCAGAAAGGTCAGACGGAGCTCGAGGCTTGTAAGGATCTAGTGAAAGAAATGCAGATGTCGATTTCAACTGTCAGTATTGAACATGATATCGATTCGGACGTGACAAGTCTGAACTTTGGTAAAATCTTTGTCCGAAAGCAGCGAAGAGATTTCCCAGGTGTCCCAACTCTCGTCAAACCTTTATCCCAATGTGAAGTAAAGGAAATAAGAAAGGTGAACATAAAATGTCCGTCTGACCAAGGTTATTGTGTAGCCCGTGGTGTTGTATACCTTCCTGACGGCAGAATTGTGGTGGGAAATAACAACAATCAGAAGATCAAGTTAATAAACGATGAGGGGAATGTTGTGGACGAGTTAAACTTGGATGGAGATCCGTGGGATCTGTGTATGGTGGATAACACCACTGTGGCGGCCGCTATAACGAGCCCGGGAGGTATACGTGTAGTGACTGTCACATCCTCCAAACTTACACTATCGTCTGTAATAAACAAAAACAAACAATATTACGGTATAACGTACAGAGATGATGAGTTTATCGTGAGTACAGGATCCGAGGTCTGCAGTGTTAAGAAAGACGGGACGACCAAGACGTTATATCGATATACTGGCAATGTACACGCGTTGTCACATGATTCCAAGGACGGACAGCTCTTTATCGCCCATTATACCAACAGTACTGGCAGAACGGCGATTGGTAAGTTGTCCACTGACAACAAGTACACGGACGTGTTGAAGGTTGGTGTAGTTAAGTATCCGTATGGAGTGGACGTCGACGTGGAAGGTAACGTCTATGTCTGTGGTAACGGCTCACACAACGTGGTACAGATGTCCGGGGACGGGACCAACGTCCGGGAACTGTTAACGGGAGCGGACGGTATCGCATGCCCGAGTGCAATATCTGTTTGTGGTGATAAACTGGTGGTAACAAACGGATCAGGTCAGAGGGATTCCATCCAAGTGTTTCAACTTGTATGACTTGCAGAGTCAATCGTACACAAGATCGACATTTGACATACTAGTGTATTCTTGATATATCATTAACAGAACTGTTCTTGTTTATTTAACAAAGTACATATTATCAACATATAAATCGGTAATTTCCTGCCTTTTGTTATAGATTCTTTTCTAATACCCATTATAATTATTTCAGTGCATGAAATAAATAATTTAAGTTATATCCTTATGAATATAAACCGGTAAAAAATGTAGATAACTATGTGTAGATCACTGACATTTGTGCTGTTGTTTGTTTAATCATATAGCGAACCAAATCCCTATCAGGCTTGAATACATTATATTATAGACACATATCAAGGTCTTTGGCATAAGTTAATGGTGTATTTTAAGGATCCCTGTCCCTGTTGCTTTTCATATACACAGTAACCTTCATTAACTTTATGTTGTATGAAACTGTAGCAGTTGTGTCAGGAAACATCCATTGATGACGTAGCTCAGTCGGTACGGGAGATTGTACTATAATCTGAAATCATCTGAAAACATACATATTTTAAGGTTATGTTATTACTTCAATTCTGTACACATTACAAGACGATACATAAAAGTATATTTCTTTTGAATTGTAACATTTCTAATCACGCGCCATGTTGTTCATTAGTAAACTGAGAACAAATCACTATGAATAGATAAGAGTTGAGAATAATTTATTTTTCTAAATAAAATTTACTCCGTTGCTCACCGCCTATTTTTTTCTGCTTGACTAGATTATTCACTAAAACAAAAACTTTATTTTTTTACAACAATTATGAAACAAGCAATTTCAACTTTTATTAATCACTCTTATTCTTCCGGATGTTAGCGCGCGGAAGGTACTAATGTTGGGGGAAACCGGAGTACCCGGCGAAACCCCACGTAATCGGGCAGGTGACCCCATACCTTTGCACGTCCTATCGGGGAAAATAAGCGGAAGGCTGAGTATGTATTCATTGCTGGAAATTATTCCAGGATTTGATTTGTTTGAAGTGAAAATCACAGATAGCTTCTTTAAAGGTAACCCTTGTAAACCTTAGCATTTCCAAGAACACATATTTTTTTGCTCATCATTGTGTTGGATAACATTTTTCTCCAAGCAGCCAAAACTCTGTGCATCCGAGCCAATCGATATTTTCACTGTGAATGTGACTTATGTGGTCAAGTAGTTTTAAAGTTATTCTTTATATAATGATTTAATACTGGCTTTTATAATCTCAAATCAAAACAATTTATCGTCATGCGAAGTCTTACTCTAATTACATCTACAACATTATGAATGTGAGTTTTCTTGTCAAGTTTGTTTTTAGTTATTTTACCCTGGTTTTTAAAATGTCTAATAAAAGCAATATAATGTCGCACGAAATATAGTTTTATATAAGTTACATGTACTGCATTATCAGATATTTTCTCATACAGAAATTTGTTATTATAATTATAATGATAATAAATAAGTCGAAGTTCATATATACCGCTTTATCACAACCTAGAGTAGCCTACAGACAGTGTAACATGAAAAAGTGACCAGCGTAGAAAACCTACCGGGGGTCCAAATTCCACGTAGAAATCTTATCCGGGCATCCGTAGAAAACTGGCCCATAACCGTTGGAAAATGACACGAAATCCGGGTCGGATTTCTACGAATATTTTTGTATTTGTACCATTTTATAAATTTGAAATTGTACCTATAATCTGGTCCATTCAAATCCAACATATGTAAAAACACGACTGTTCGCCCCAGAATGCTTAGTTTTATTGGAGGAAGTTCCAGGTGTAATACCACCAACAGCTTTATTGATATACAGCATTAATCACTCCGATAACAACGCTAACACCGCTAACACGTACCGATAACACCGATAACACGTACCGACAACACCGATAACACCGATAACACGTAAACAGATAACACCGTAAACCCGTAAACAGATAACACCGCTAACACGTAAACAGATAACACAGTAAACACGTAAACAGATAACACCGCTAACCCGTAAACAGATAACACCGCTAACCCGTAAACAGATAACACCGTAAACATGTTAACAGATAACACTGCTAACACGTAAACAGATAACACAGTAAACACATAAACAGATAACACCATAAACACGCAAACAGATTACACCATAAACACGTAAACAGATAACACCGCGAACACGTAAACAGATAACACCGCTTACAGGCGAACAGATAACACCGCTAACACGCAAACAGATAACACCGCTAACACGCAAACAGATAACATCGCTAACACGTAAACAGATAACACTGTAAACCCGTAAACAGATAACACCACTACCACGTAAACAGATAACACCGTAAACAGGTAAAAAGATAACACTGCTAACACGTAAACAGATAACACAATAAACACGTAAACAGATAACACCGCCAACACGTAAACAGATAACACCGCGAACACGTAAACAGATAACACCGCTTACAGGCAAACAGGTAACACCGCTAACACGTTAACAGATAACACTGTTAACACGTAAACAGATAACACCGCTTACAGGCGAACAGATAACACCGCTAACACGTTAACGGGTAACACCGCTAACACGTAAACAGATACCACCGCTAACGCGTAAACAGATAACACCGCTAACACGTTAAGAGATTACACAGCTAACACGTAAACAGATAACACGGCTAACACGTAAACAGATAACACGGCTAACACGTAAACAGATAACACTGTAAACCCGTAAACAGATAACACCACTACCACGTAAACAGATAACACCGCTATCACGTAAACAGATAACACCACACCGCTAACATGTAAACAGATAACACCGCTAACACGCTAACAGATAACACCGCTAACACGTTAAGATAACACCGCTAACACGTAAATAGATAACACCACTACTACGTAAACAGATAACACCGGAAACACGTACACAGATAACACCGCTAACACGAAAACAGATAACACCGTAAACACGTACACAGATAACACCGCTAACACGAAAACAGATAACACCGTAAACACGAAAACAGATAACACCGCTAACACGGTAACAGATAACACCGCTAACACGTTAAGAGATTACACAGCTAACACGTAAACAGATAACACGGCTAACACGTAAACAGATAACACGGCTAACACGTAAACAGATAACACGGCTAACACGTAAACAGATAACACGGCTAACACGTAAACAGATAACACAATAAACACGTAAACAGATAACACCACTAACACGCAAACAGATAATACCGCTAACACGTAAACAGATAATACAGTAAACACGTAAACAGATAACACCACTAACACGTTAACAGATAACACCACTAACACGCAAACAGATAATACCGCTAACACGTACACAGATATTACCGCTAACACGTGAACAGATAACACCGCTAACACGCAAACAGATAACACCGTAAACACGGACACAGATAACACCGCTAACACGAAAACAGATAACACCGCTAACACGCAAACAGATAACACCACTACTACGTAAACAGATAACACCGGAAACACGTACACAGATAACACCGCAAACACGTAAACAGATAACACCGCTAAAACGTAAACAGATAACATCGCTAACACGTAAACAGATAACACAATAAACACGTAAACAGATAACACCACTAACACGTAAACAGATAACACCACTAACACGCAAACAGATAACACCACTACTACGTAAACAGATAACACCGCTAACACGTAAACAGATAACACCATAAACACGTAAACAGATTACACCATAAACACGTAAACAGATAACACCGCTAACACGTTAACAG
>NW_018406312.1:733724-734160 GCF_002113885.1 Mizuhopecten yessoensis
GTAAACAGATAATACCGTAAACATGTTAACAGATAACACCGTAAACACGTACACAGATAATACCGTAAACACGTACACAGATATTACCGCTAACACGTGAACAGATAACACCGCTAACACGCAAACAGATAACACCGCTAACACGTAAACAGATAACACGGCTACAACTAAAACAGATAACACCGCTAACACGTAACCGGATAACACCGCTATCACGTAAACAGATAACACCGCTACCACGTTAACAGATAACACTGCTAACACGTAAACAGATAATACCGTAAACACGGACACAGATATTACCGCTAACACGTGAACAGATAACCCCGCTAACACGCAACCAGATAACATCGCTAACACGTAAACAGATAACACCGCTATCACGTAACCGGATAACACCGCTATCACGTAAACAGATAACACCGCTACCACGTTA
>NW_018406312.1:737256-737693 GCF_002113885.1 Mizuhopecten yessoensis
CTAAACAGATAACACCGCTAACACGTAAACAGATAACACGTAAACAGATAACACCGTAAACATGTTAACAGATAACACCGTAAACACGTAAACAGATAACACCGTAAACATGTTAACAGATAATACTGTAAACACGTAAACAGATAATACCGCTAACACGTGAACAGATAACACCGCTAACACGCAAACAGATAACATCGCTAACACGTAAACAGATAACACCGCTAACACGTAAACAGATAATACCGTAAACACGTACACAGATATTACCGCTAACACGTGAACAGATAACACCGCTAACACGTAAACAGATAACCGTTTACGATACAAAACAAAGAACTCGAGATGATAACTAAAATTAAACAACATTTAAAACTCTATGAAAGGAATGTAATTCATTCGAAGATGTTTGGTGGGGATCAGGTGGGGCGGGGGGG
>NW_018406312.1:737814-743406 GCF_002113885.1 Mizuhopecten yessoensis
GGCTAGTTATGTTATGTCTGAGTACCGGTATATTGTTCGGGTTACACACACACACACACTCACACACAACCCCTACCCTGAAAAAAAATGAAATTTAGGAGCGCTCTGATACGATCTGGGGGGATTGTTAGTGTATAATTATGCTTTATTACTGAATCACTTTTATGTATTATTCATTCTTACTCATTGGAGAAACAGTTGAATCAGTTAAAACATATTACAGTATGAGTAAAAAGCATCGGCGAGTGTGGCGATGAGATGTTTACCTTTTAAGACAAAAAATAGATCTAGATAACCCAGAAATTTTGGCCCGTCTTCTTACAATAATGTACAGAAATGTAGTTAAAAAGGCTCTGTGTTTAAATGTTGGAGTGTTACGAAACTATCTAGTTTCTAAAGGTTTCTTTCTGTGACATTTTGTTATTTTATCATATGGTCTCTATAACGAACCTTATAACAATAAGCAAGGGGGTCTCTTAAACCATGATATCATAAGAAAGGGACATATTGTTGAAGAGAATTTTGTGTAGTGTTAGAAATTTAGATTTTCAGTTGAAAGGATGATGTATAAGACCTGAAATGAATTTTTTGTTGAGCGATATTGGCGGGTAGAGGGGGTCCGGACCATAAGAAACCCCCTGCGTCCCTAACCCCTCCCATTCCCGGATGCACTGCTGTGTACGAGATTTAGGTTATAGCCAAGTGTATGTGTATGTTAATAAAGACAATTTTTTAAAGGAGACATAATGAGTTCTTATGATTTTTGCCTCAGCCGATTTTTTTTTTATTCCATTACGCTTAAAGCGTGTGGGTTCAAATTTTAAATATTGTGTACACCGTCGGATCTGTGATCGAATTAAAACAAACAAAAATACTGCATATATAAACATGCTTTGACAATACGGCACTTGGTACTTATGTTCAACAATATACATTTATGTGTGGTCTCCTGACCCCGCCTTCTACATATGTAACGCTGCCTCCGTAGTGTCTAACTACCGTGGATCCATATTTCACTTTTATCTCCCCAAACGTTCCACTAAATTCTATCACCCGTGCCAACTCCATTACGTCCCCATACACATATAACTCACCTAAATTCTGCAATAACTAGTTTTTTACGCGTTTTACTTCTGTAAAGTATCAAACACGTGTTACCCTCTTGTTCCCAAACTCCCTCAAACCCCCAAACACGTAATACTCCTTCGGAAAGCCCCCTTCCTTAAATAATTACCAATAGCCCCCCCNCACACACACACACACACACACACACACACACTTGGTGGCCCGAAAAAATAATAAATATGTATCGTGGGTGCTCCCCTCCCTCAATCACTCGTGGAATATACATATGAAAGGTTATTTATCAGAATATACACTTTGACGGAATGGGATTCGAAAAGAAGCCTATATGCTCGTCATTTTTTATTATTTAATCAAAACATTTGAGAAGTGCAAGACTGTGAGGAAGGATGTATGCGCCGGGGGGTCTACATTTAAAATCTTTATGATGCTCTCCCCTTCAGTAAAACCTGCATCCGCCCCTGGGTATAATATAATTTATATCTTTTGAAATTCATCAGATGGAAAAAGATCAGAGAACGGTACTATTGGGAAAGTTCGTACAGTGACACCTAAAATTTCGTTGCAAGATGCGATGCTTATCAGAAAAAGTCTACTTTGAAGAAAAAGTAAGGCCTCTGCACCCGATACCCGTAGACAAAGCTTTCCAACAAATCGGTATGGATCGTAAAGGACCATTGAATGACACAGGATGGTAAGTTCTTTGATTAAACTATCTGTATATATATCCTCAACGAAAGTGCTTGTTCGGAAACTGTACACATAACCATTAACTTCACATCAAAAATGGTTGTAGCTCAGCTGCCGCCCATTTTAGTGTTAACTTTCTTCAAAATCAACCTGATGCCAAGACGTAAAGTGCCAGCTTTCACTGCTGTGGTTTAGTTGTAAACTTACAATACCACACGTTGTCGAATTAGCAGCACTATTTCTGATGTGTGAAATACTTCACTAAGTTAATATTACACCAAGTCAATTCAGTGCAAACTTACACTGATGCAAGTGGTGTACCATTACACCGTATAAAATAAAGGATGTGCTCGGTATAACACCACTTTTAAAAGTAACGCTCTGTAGGCATGGTAAGTAAAATAACTGTATGTACCTGATTCTAGTACCCTTTTCCCCGTACCTCGTACCCCGTACACTGTAACCCGGACCCCGTTCCCTGTACCCCGTACCCCGTATCCCATACCCTGTACCCCGTACCCTGTACCCTGTACCCTGTACCCCATACCCTGTACCCTGTACCCCATACCCTGTACCCCGTACCCTGTACCCCATACCCTGTACCCCGTACCCCGTATCCCATACCCTGTACCCCGTACCCTGTACCCTGTACCCCATACCCTGTACCCCGTACCCCAACCAATGTGGTGTCGCATTCTCGATTCTGTTTCTTGAGTTAAGTGAAGGTTTTCTACGCGGGTCACTTTTTCATGTTACACCGGTGCTTCATCTTCGGCGCTCACAGCTAACATTCAACAATTCTAGCACTGCCCAACCACGTAATCATTTACAGCTGAGTAGCCTGAGTAACAAGCGGAGTAAAGTATCGTGTTCAAAGATACCACACAGTGCCGTGTGGTGACTCGAACCCTAACCCTTGGGTCACGAGCCCAGCGTCCTACTACTAGACAACTACCACGCCTCATTCTACCCATGCATCCTACATTTTAAATAATAAACAATTATATTTAATGAAACAAACATATTTGAATAACACTCTTTGGTTTAGTATTACCTACCGAATGTATTTGGTTTGATACACATAGTAGCCGTTTTTGCAGCACATGTAGCCCCCATCGTTTGACGCCTCATTACGTACATCGATACATTGACTGTAATGCCAATAACATATATAGGCAGTATTAATTTTACCACGCTTTTGTCCTGTTTGATAAATCTTTTCATGATGTTGTACTCAATGTTTTGGTTCATGCCAAAAAAAAAAAGTACGTTGCAAAAGTGACACTGGATATCAGCTATGTGTTGTTTTTCGGCTACGAAACGGGAGGGAGACAGCTCGTGACTGATTTAAATGTTAACATTTACCCAATAGATTGACAATTTTTCTCTATATTTACAATATGTTTTATATTTTTCGACCGGAACAAACAATGCACATAGTCGTTATAAAAGGCATTGCACATAACCGGGTCGTTTTATGAATATGTTATGTGTTCTACTGTTGGATTCTCGACCTGTATACTCGTACTGTATGATATATTTATATGCTTTATCAATGTCGTCAAATAACAAACACCGGTCGCCAGTTTACATGTTATCGACTGTAGAGTGCAGAGTGCATTGTATATGCAGGTCTTACCTGTAATCGACTAATGTATGCAGTGAGGCATTGTCTAGTGCGAACATCAAACATGTACATACAGTCCGAACACCATACTTGTACAGACAATCCGAACATCATACATGCACATACATTCCTAACATCTTATATGTACATACCGTTCGAACATCATACATGTACATACAGTTCGAACATCATACATGTGCTTACAGTTCGAACATCATACATGTACAAAATGTACATACATTCCGAACATCGTATATGTACATACCGTTCGAACATCATACATGTACATACAGTCCGAACATCATACATGTACCTACATTCCGAACATCATGCATGTACAAAATGTACATACATTCCGAGCATCGTATATGTACATACCGTTCGAACATCCTACATGTACATACAGTTCGAACATCATACATGTGCTTACAGTTCGAACATCATACATGTACATATAGTCCGAACATCATACATGCACATACAGTCCAAACAGCATACATGTACATACAATCCAAACATCATACATTTACATACAGTCCGAACATCGTATATGTACATACCGTTCGAACATCATACATGTAAATACATTCCGAACATCATACATGTAAATACATTCCGAACATCATACATGTACATACAATCCAAACATCATACATGTACATACAGTCAGAACATCAAACATATATCTCACATCACACCTGATGTATTACATCTCTGTTAACGACTATTAGCTGCCACTAGAAACATAACGACGTGACACATGTTTACGATATGTATACGACATATTTGATATAGTTTGATTCCGTAAAACGCGCTATAGTTTGAAAACCTTATAATAGATACACTTAAAAGAATTAACTCCAGTTGAAAGATAACATGATTTTTACACTGTGAACCATATCATTTGTGTTATTTTTTTTTTTGTCACAACTATTTAGTTTTTGAATGCTCGTTAATGTTCACATGTTTTGAGCAATATCATAGATAAGCGATAACAAAAAGAAAACTCTGCCATTTATCTCTATAAAAATATTTTTTTTCTTGTTTATTTTCATTTCCTTTTAGCCGCTCCATCGTTAAAAGATATATCGAATGTCAGCTTTCAAATGTGAATATTTTATATGATTTTTCTGATTTGAGAGGTTGAAATTTTCCGTCTAAATTTACCCTGATTTCGTATCACAATATTATACCAAAATAAGCTATCTCACTGTCGATTGCATTATAATGATTTCCGTTAGATCTCAGTTCCTATACTAACTGATAAACTGTAAAGCATAAAGTAAAAAAAACGGTTTCTGATTTCCTAGTGTAAAGTTAGACGGATATTTATTTCATGAAATTCAATGCGATGTTGTGTCAGTGATAAAAGCTCTAGAAAATGTCATTGTAACGGAGTATTTATGTCTGCTATAAGGTAAACTGTCAATAATATACACCTGTAAGGATCCTGTTTTAATTTGTTCTCTTAGTAAATATATTTTTAAACAAAGCAAGCGATGTGTAGTAAACGATCCGTAAATCATCCGGATATATCGTACCCGGCATTACAATGTACGGACGTGTTATTAGTATATTGAGTCACATTCCAATGTGCGCCGAGCTACCAACGGGGACGTGTCCCACATCTACACCTCGTCACTTCAAAGACTACAACCATATTCATACATTGATGGAGCGGTAAGTACACAGAAGTATCTCCCGTACTGAGGTTTTATAACAGTACCACCTTTTACATCAAATGAACATGTAAATAGAGTGTTTTTACTAAGAACACGTTCATTTTAATCGTTAAATATGTTGTAGCGGCTGTAGTAATGTTAGACGTACGGAAACCGAAAGAGGAAGTACAGGACGTCACCAATTTACTATATATGCATAACAGAGTAGGAAACGCATTGTTTGTACAGAAATACTACCGTCGGATACCATAATTTGAAGACTTTACGTATCCGCCGGCGTCATTTTCTGATTACATACAGAGCGGAAGTAATGGTAAAATTGGGCAAACCCTTGTTCTACATTGTTTAGGTATACATGTATGTAAATTGGGCAAACCCTCGTTCTATAAATAAATTGTTTTGGTATGGTTGACCGAGGAACGTGTGTATATACATGTGTCTGAGTGGATACATGCGTGAGTAGGAAGGGTTGTCAGGGCTTGCCTTCTCCCATTTAAAACGCATTATCAC
>NW_018406313.1:0-290 GCF_002113885.1 Mizuhopecten yessoensis
TCTCACAAATGTTTTAATGACCAGAACATTATTTTAAAAGAAAACAAAAGCATTGTATCCAAACAGAGTGAAGTGTGTGATGTTTTTAATGATTTTTTCTCTACAGTTGCTGATGATATTGGTAGATATCTAGAGGGTGTGTCTAATTTTACAGACCACCTGAGTGTTATTAACATTAAATGTTCTGTCTGTACAGAAAATAAAAACAATGTTTTTAACTTTCAGCACGAAGAAGAAAATGATGTAAAGAAACTGTTTTTATCATTGATTGTGAACCCCCCCCCCCCCGG
>NW_018406313.1:1912-2402 GCF_002113885.1 Mizuhopecten yessoensis
ACTTCCTCGCAGCCTTCCTCCCATGGTACGGTGAGCTCTATGGGGATGAGGTGTCTGGATTGCTCTGTCCATATTACCATGTCAGGCCTCAGTGTTGTTTCCACTAATCCTGGAAACACAAGCTTCCTGTCAAGGTCAACCTTCATCTCCCATGTTGGCGCCCATTCCAAGATTGATGAGGTGCTTCAAGGCTTCACTATGGCTTTCTCCCCTGGTTTCACAAACTTGATACCAGCCTGGTTTGTTCTTACACCAGTTCTTTTCTTCCTTCTCTCCACTTCAAGGATATCCGCTAGGACCAGAAGACGTTGTCGTGCCTCCATCGGTATCTACCCTGTCGTAGTGCTTCTTTGCAACCAGACAAGATATGAGTCATTGTTCCTCTTCCTTCGCGTAGTTTGCAGCAAGGATCCTCTGTCAATCCCCACTGATGCAGGTTAACAGAAGATGGTAGCGTGTCATACACGGATCGTAGCAGAAATGATATCCG
>NW_018406314.1:0-290 GCF_002113885.1 Mizuhopecten yessoensis
TGTTCAATGATCTCTAGTTGTGTTTTACATCTATAACAGTAGAGACTATCAACTATTGTATTTTTACTGATCTCTAGTTGTGTTTTACACCTATAACAGTAGAGACTATCCACTATTGTATGTTCAATGATCTCTAGTGGTGTTTTACACCTATAACAGTAGGGAGTGACTGCTAGTGTATGTTCCATGATCTCTTGTTGTGTTTTAAACCTATAAGAGTAGGGACTATCCTCTATTGTATGTTGAATGATCTGTAGTTGTGTTTTACACCTATAACAGTAGAGACTATC
>NW_018406314.1:4410-4693 GCF_002113885.1 Mizuhopecten yessoensis
AACCTATAACAGTAGAGACTATCCTCTAGTGTAGGTTCAATGATGTCTAGTTGTGTTTCACAGTTATAACGGTAGAGATTATCCACCATTGTAAGTTCAATGATGTCTAGTTGTGTTTCACACCTATAACAGTAGAGACTATCATCTAGTGTATGTTCAATGATGTCTAGTTGTGTTTCACATCTATAACGGTAGAGATTATCCACTATTGTATTTTTACTGATCTCTATTTGTGTTTTACACCTATAACAGTAGAGACTATCCTCTAGTGTATGTTCAATGA
>NW_018406315.1:0-290 GCF_002113885.1 Mizuhopecten yessoensis
GGATACTGTCCAATAAGTACTGATGATGTAGTAAAACCCCACAGCGTTATATTGTATCTACACTCACCAAAGGATAATGTCCAATAGGTACTGATGATGTTGTAAAAACCCACAGCTTTATATTGTATCTACACTCATTAAAGGATACTGTCCAATAGGTACTGATGATGTAGTAAAAACCCACAGCTTAATATAATATCTACTAAAGGATCCTGTCCAATAGGTACTGATGATGTAGTAAAACTCACAGCTTTATATAATATCTACTAAAGGATACTGTCCAATAGGTA
>NW_018406315.1:711-848 GCF_002113885.1 Mizuhopecten yessoensis
ACTATCTACTAAAGGATAGTGTCCAATAGATACTGATGATGTAGTAAAAAACCCACAGCTTTATATAATATCTACACTAAATGATACTGTCTAATAGGTACTGATGATGTAGTAAAACCCACAGATTTATATTGTAT
>NW_018406315.1:883-957 GCF_002113885.1 Mizuhopecten yessoensis
AAATAGGTACTGATGATGTAGTAAAACCACACAGCTTTATATTGTATCTACATTAAAGGATACTGTCCAATAGG
>NW_018406315.1:5679-18774 GCF_002113885.1 Mizuhopecten yessoensis
CACCTGTGTATAGTAAACCATACACACGTTTATAGTAAATATCATTTGACCATTGTATAGTAAACCATACACACGTTTATAGTAAGTATAATGTGACCTGTGTATAGTAAATCATACACACGTTTATAGTAAATATCATGTGACCATTGTATAGTAAACCATACACACGTTTATAGTAAGTATAATGTGACCTGTGTATAGTAAACCATATACACGTTTATAGTAAGTATAATGTGACCTGTGTATAGTAAACCATACACACGTTTATAGTAAGTATAATGTGACCTGTGTATAGTAAACAATACACACGTTTATAGTAAGTATAACGTGACCTGTTTATAGCAAACGATACACACGTTTATAGTAAGTATAATGTGACCTGTGTATACTAAACCATACACACGTTTATAGTAAGTAAAATGTGACCTGTGTATAGTAAACCAGTAAACAATACACACGTTTATAGAAAGTATAATGTGATCTGTGTATAGTAAATAATACACACGTTTATAGTAAGTAAACAATACACTCGTTTATAGTAAGTATAATGTGATCTGTGTATACACACGTTTATAGTAAGTATAATTTGACCTGTGTATAGTAAACCATACACACGTTTATAGTAAGTATAACGTGACCTGTTTATAGTAAACGATACACACGTTTATAGTAAGTATAACGTGACCTGTTTATAGTAAACGATACACACGATTATAGTAAGTATAATGTGACCTGGGTATAGTAAACAATACACACGTTTATAGTAAGTATAACGTGACCTGTGTATAGTAAACAATACACACGTTTATAGAAAGTATTATGTGACCAGTGTATAGTTAACCATACACACGTTTATAGTAAGTTTAACGTGACCTGTGTATAGTAAACCATACACAAGTTTATAGTAAGTATAATGTGACTTGTGTATAGTAAACCATACACACGTCTATAGTAAGTATAATGTGACCTGGGTATAGTAAACAATACACACGTTTATAGAAAGTATAATGTGATCTGTGTATACACACGTTTATAGTAAGTATAATGTGACTTGTGTATAGTAAACCATACACACGTTTATAGTAAGTTTAACGTGACCTGTGTATAGTAAACAATACACACGTTTATAGTAAGTATAATGTGATCTGTGTATAGTAAACAATACACACGTTTATAGTAAGTAAACAATACACACGTTTATAGTAAGTATAATGTGACCAGTGTATAGTTAACCATACACACGTTTATAGTAAATATAATGTGACCTGTGTATAGTAAACCATACATACGTTTATAGTAAGTATAATTTGACCTGTGTATAGTAAACAATACACACGTTTATAGAAAGTATTATGTGACCAGTGTATAGTTAACAATACACACGTTTATAGAAAGTATTATGTGACCAGTGTATAGTTAACAATACACACGTTTATAGAAAGTATAATGTGATCTGTGTATAGAAAAAAATACACACGTTTATAGTAAGTATAATGTGACCTGTGTATAGTAAACAATACACACGTTTATAGCAAGTGTAATGTGACCTGTGTATAGTAAACAATACACACGTTTATAGTAAGTATAATGTGACCTGTGTATAGTAAACGATACACACGTTTATAGTAAGTTTAACGTGACCTGTGTACATGACGAGGAGATTATATATATATATATATATATATATATATAACATGACGAGGAGATTAAATATATATATATATATGTAACATGACGAGGAGATTATATATATATATTTAATCTCCTCGTGATGTTATATATGTAAATAACACTTTGTCATTGATACCATGTACGCCAGGTGTTTGTGGTCACGTGCTAGGCAAGCCAAAACATAGTTGGAAGAATATCATCTTCGGGTGCATAAAATAATAAGTGTGGTCATGTTCTACTGTCTGTTCCTGTCCATTTGTATAAACTAATAGATTAACTGGCCTGCTATACTTGAGTTATAATAAATATACGCTCATGACATACATGTCTTTCATTACTTTTTGGAATGTCACCATTTTACAAACGGAAGATGTATTCTGGTTCAACACTTAGATAATTTAAATGTTGCGTTAAATTTAGATATGATTATGTTTGGCAATACACAATTTTTAGTGGTTGTATTCAAAAAAAGATATTTGCATAACTTTATTAAATCCAGCAAGATAATTTGAGCTCAAATTGTATAAATTGTATATACGTTTTGTCATTATTGTAATGTCATTTAAAATGTATCTCGAGGAGAAGGCGTTGATAAGTTGTTATAAGTTGGGCCTAATCCCTTGCTACTTTTGGCAATGATTAGGTTAGACTAACACAAATATGATATTGTTTTCACCGTATAGACGTATTTGTTAACATTATCAGGCACGTTATTTTAATATGATACAAATGTAACAATATACAAATAACTAAGATTTGCTTCAAACGTGAATAACAGTCTACACGCTTATACAGACATTCGTTCTATTTATAATGTAACACCCTTTCATCGACCAAATATTTTCAAATTAAGGCAAAACAACCTCTATCTCTGTTCGAATAAACAACTCAGGTTCCCTGTTTTACTGCCTACAAGTCACTTCCACTAGCCCCTTTTCAATGTCCTTTTGGAGATAAATGTAGCACAAATGGGCTAAATTAAACAGTTCAGAGAGCTAGAGCTTGAAACAATCCGATCCCCAGTGGTCTGGCTACGCTGAACTCTCAGAACACACTTGTTTATTATAAAATAATCTGATCCCAAGTGATCTGGCTACGCTGAACTCTCAGAACACACTTGTTTATTATAAAACAATCTGATCCCCAGTGGTCTGGCTACGCTGAACTCTCAGAACACACTTGTTTATTATAAAACAATCTGATCCCCAGTGGTCTGGCTACGCTGAACTCTCAGAACACACTTGTTTATTATAAAACAATCTGATCCCCAGTGGTCTGGCTACGCTGAACTCTCAGAACACACTTGTTTATTATAAAACAATCTGATCCCCAGTGGTCTGGCTACGCTGAACTCTCAGAACACACTTGTTTATTATAAAACAATCTGATCCCCAGTGGTCTGGCTACGCTGAACTCTCAGAACACACTTGTTTATTATAAAACAATCTGATCCCCAGTGGTCTGGCTACGCTGAACTCTCAGAACACACTTGTTTATTATAAAACAATCTGATCCCCAGTGGTCTGGCTACGCTGAACTCTCAGAACACACTTGTTTATTATAAAACAATCTGATCCCCAGTGGTCTGGCTACGCTGAACTCTCAGAACACACTTGTTTATTATAAAACAATCTGATCCCCAGTGGTCTGGCTACGCTGAACTCTCAGAACACACTTGTTTATTATAAAACAATCTGATCCCCAGTGGTCTGGCTACGCTGAACTCTCAGAACACACTTGTTTATTATAAAACAATCTGATCCCCAGTGGTCTGGCTACGCTGAACTCTCAGAACACACTTGTTTATTATAAAACAATCTGATCCCCAGTGGTCTGGCTACGCTGAACTCTCAGAACACACTTGTTTATTATAAAACAATCTGATCCCCAGTGGTCTGGCTACGCTGAACTCTCAGAACACACTTGTTTATTATAAAACAATCTGATCCCCAGTGGTCTGGCTACGCTGAACTCTCAGAACACACTTGTTTATTATAAAACAATCTGATCCCCAGTGGTCTGGCTACGCTGAACTCTCAGAACACACTTGTTTATTATAAAACAATCTGATCCCCAGTGGTCTGGCTACGCTGAACTCTCAGAACACACTTGTTTATTATAAAACAATCTGATCCCCAGTGGTCTGGCTACGCTGAACTCTCAGAACACACTTGTTTATTATAAAACAATCTGATCCCCAGTGGTCTGGCTACGCTGAACTCTCAGAACACACTTGTTTATTATAAAACAATCTGATCCCCAGTGGTCTGGCTACGCTGAACTCTCAGAACACACTTGTTTATTATAAAACAATCTGATCCCCAGTGGTCTGGCTACGCTGAACTCTCAGAACACACTTGTTTATTATAAAACAATCTGATCCCCAGTGGTCTGGCTACGCTGAACTCTCAGAACACACTTGTTTATTATAAAACAATCTGATCCCCAGTGGTCTGGCTACGCTGAACTCTCAGAACACACTTGTTTATTATAAAACAATCTGATCCCCAGTGGTCTGGCTACGCTGAACTCTCAGAACACACTTGTTTATTATAAAACAATCTGATCCCCAGTGGTCTGGCTACGCTGAACTCTCAGAACACACTTGTTTATTATAAAACAATCTGATCCCCAGTGGTCTGGCTACGCTGAACTCTCAGAACACACTTGTTTATTATAAAACAATCTGATCCCCAGTGGTCTGGCTACGCTGAACTCTCAGAACACACTTGTTTATTATAAAACAATCTGATCCCCAGTGGTCTGGCTACGCTGAACTCTCAGAACACACTTGTTTATTATAAAACAATCTGATCCCCAGTGGTCTGGCTACGCTGAACTCTCAGAACACACTTGTTTATTATAAAACAATCTGATCCCCAGTGGTCTGGCTACGCTGAACTCTCAGAACACACTTGTTTATTATAAAACAATCTGATCCCCAGTGGTCTGGCTACGCTGAACTCTCAGAACACACTTGTTTATTATAAAACAATCTGATCCCCAGTGGTCTGGCTACGCTGAACTCTCAGAACACACTTGTTTATTATAAAACAATCTGATCCCCAGTGGTCTGGCTACGCTGAACTCTCAGAACACACTTGTTTATTATAAAACAATCTGATCCCCAGTGGTCTGGCTACGCTGAACTCTCAGAACACACTTGTTTATTATAAAACAATCTGATCCCCAGTGGTCTGGCTACGCTGAACTCTCAGAACACACTTGTTTATTATAAAACAATCTGATCCCCAGTGGTCTGGCTACGCTGAACTCTCAGAACACACTTGTTTATTATAAAACAATCTGATCCCCAGTGGTCTGGCTACGCTGAACTCTCAGAACACACTTGTTTATTATAAAACAATCTGATCCCCAGTGGTCTGGCTACGCTGAACTCTCAGAACACACTTGTTTATTATAAAACAATCTGATCCCCAGTGGTCTGGCTACGCTGAACTCTCAGAACACACTTGTTTATTATAAAACAATCTGATCCCCAGTGGTCTGGCTACGCTGAACTCTCAGAACACACTTGTTTATTATAAAACAATCTGATCCCCAGTGGTCTGGCTACGCTGAACTCTCAGAACACACTTGTTTATTATAAAACAATCTGATCCCCAGTGGTCTGGCTACGCTGAACTCTCAGAACACACTTGTTTATTATAAAACAATCTGATCCCCAGTGGTCTGGCTACGCTGAACTCTCAGAACACACTTGTTTATTATAAAACAAGCTGATCCCAAGTGGTCTGGCTACGCTGAACTCTCAGAACACACTTGTTTATTATAAAACAATCTGATCCCAAGTGGTCTGGCTACGCTGAACTCAAATTAATATTTTTTGTCAGCATATTAACATTTAATTGGGACCTTTAGAATTCATATGACAAAAAATATTTCTATAGTGTGAATTTATTTCTATAGTCCAAAACAGAATGCATAGTCGTCGCACGCACCAATATTTTAAAACGTAATCAAAACACTACTATTTGCGTTTAAATGACGTTTTCTGGTGCTATTTGAACTTAAAAACTAATCATTTGTTGATAAAAAAATGGAACAAGGCTATATCATTGTTATAATTGTTTTGTTAACCCATTTATTTATTTATAAGTATTTTTGCAAAAAATGATTCGATTTAGGTACTGTCACCTTACAACCCATACTCACAAAGTGACTTATAAATTTACACACAAAAAAAGTATTAGACTTTCTAAAACACTGTCAGGGTGACTTATTCGTTCTCTCTGAGTAAGGAGGGGTCTACGGGCTCATAAACCCCTTTGGTTTTATAGACCCCTTTGGTTTTTATAGACCCCTCGACTTCGGCTCGAGGTCTATAAAAACCAGACGGGATCTATGAGCCCGTGGACCCCTCCTAACCCAGAGATAACTAATAGTATTCACCAAGACAACAAGGAAACTGCAAAAAAAAAGATAGAATTCATATATATAGCGCTGGCAAGACAGTATATGACGTCATGCTGAACGCGAGTTGAACGATATAATACCTCCAACGAACACGGTCTGATATACAATAGGTCTGCTTGCTATGTATTACTACGACTAATATGTTTTCATCATTATATGCCTGTATTTATTACTATATGTTCCCTTTTCCCAGGACATGACGCGATGTTGACATTATGATCATGGTGTAATTGATTTAGCTATGTTATAAAAGTTATTTGTAAATATAATATAAAAGTGATTTGTAAATATGATATAAATGTGATTGTCTGGCTGTATCAGAATGTACTGTTACTCTGGTGAGTTTATATTGTGACTAAGGATTGTCGTATACTGATACAGCCTACAACAGAAACATCTTACATTGTTGGGACAGCTATGAATTAGCTTTAGTTTAACCGTGTCGTCTCGAGTTGTTGCATGTCGTCTTAGCAACCCTAGTCTCTAATATCATCATGATCCATATTATCGTTAAATGTTGTGGCCAACTAACTAGTATCTGCTTCAGAGCGTGTTTATGTGTATGGTAAGGGTTTAATTATCTAATACGTACATAGTATCAGAGCCGGGGCCGTCTTTATGAAGCCGTTCTCGTGCTCAAGCCTAGATTCTGTGCTCAAACCATGTGACACGGCCAAAATGTCAAGTGTAAACTTTGAAAACGGTATTTTGCTTTCAATATCTCCAACGTTCTTCCGGATCATTGACAAAATGAGTTTTAATCAAATTTGAGAAATTTCATAAATAAGGGATCACGAATATGAAATATGATCTTTTCTTTAAACATGTAAAACAACAACCAGTTGGCTTTTGAATTGTAATTAATATTTCAATAAGAAATGAAGGCTGAGTTACTTTAAATATCATGCTACGAACCTCGACAACTCTTTTGGTGCTATCGTTCCAATCAGTGGCCACGTACGCAGTGAAGAAAGCGTGCGTCCAGAAGTCCACGATGGTTTTCTTGAGGGCATCTTGGAAGTTCCATGTGGCGGTATCGAGGGTACCCGTGACGTACCAGCCTCCAATCTGTGGGAGGATTTTAGTAAGTACAGGAGTACCCTTGGCAGTGTCCTTAGCGTACGTATCTGTGCACGATTCAAACAAATGCTTGATCTTGCGCTCTGAGGACCATTCTTCTGTACGTAAGAGTGGAGCTGTAAGCAGATTCTCAATCTTGTCCTCGTTATCAATATATAGATTGTTAAACATGGTTCTGGAGGACAGGGTAGGGTTCAGTGGGAACTGTGTGGGATATCCTCCACAGGCGTACTGGAAAAAGTTCGTACATGGGTTCACGGTTTTGTTCATGTTCTGTGTAACGTAGGAGGCACTTTTCAGACATGGACCTGTCACACAGACAGATTCGTAAATACTTGCAGAACTCGTTGGTGTGTCGCTCTTACCGCCTAAGATAGCAGCAAGTACAACCAAAGCTATCACAGCGACAAAGAGACATGCACCAAGGGCAAGCTCTCTCACCTTTATATCAAAGTTTCTTCCAAATTTGATATCTGGAAGAATCGAAGCTTTATCCGTCGCCGGACTGTCAAAGTTAGAGTATTTTTCCTCCCCCATATTTGCCCCTACAATGCCACCAGACACAGCCGCCGAGAATCGCACACTCCCCAGGTTGTAGCTGTCTGTTCTCCACAGCCGCCGAGAATCGCACACTCCCAAGGTTGTAGCTGTCTGTTCTCCGAATCAGAACGCCAGATTGTGTTCGTCTGGTATCGCCTACTAAATATCAGAATTTAAAACAAAAAAATATTTTTATATAACTAACAATAACTTGTTTCTTGCTATATACCAAGCATGGCATCCATACCATTTAGATGTTAGGGGGCGTATCCTGAGAAGTATGAGCCGGTGTTTGCCGGGTCCTCCTCGTACGGGTGTCGAACAAACTTTAAAGTGTTTATGTACGTGACCGAGGTTTTATGAATATTACTTGCCTGCTAAGAAGGGGACCCTTCTAGAGGTTGTTTTATGATTTCACAACCGACGAGACTGGTAGCGCACCTGCAATTTAATGAATAGATGTGACGTTGCATAATAAGGAGACCCGATAAGAGAGAGACACGGCTTGATGTTGTAAGGTACTTCTACAAGTTTATCGTTTTTGTGGTTTTTTATTTTGCAGAGTTTAATATAGACGAATTACAATCCTCCAGGACTTGGTCAACGATACACTACATAAATTTAGAACGGTTACCATACTCCAAAAGGTAGTCAACGATACACTACAGAAATTTAGAACGGTTACCATACTCCAAGGGATAGTCGACGATACACTACAGAAAGAGCTATCTTGTGAAAATGTTGCTTCGGGATAGCAAAAACAGTGTGAAAATATTTTCTCTTTGTAAAAAAGATTGTAAATAAGAAAACAGTTAATTCTGTAAGCATATACTCCTGTAATAGGTACAACCACAACACTATACTCATCTGAGCTAGGTTTTTAAAGTAATAGATCATTGCCTTTTGTCGTGCCATTTGTATCCAATAATAAATTACAAAAGTTCTTACCTATATATTATGGTACAAATTGAGCATTGCTCCTACGGCCTTACCTTGTCGACCCTCGTGTCAGATGTAAGTATAAAGGCTAACAAGGTTTGTGTGAGGGTCGAACACCCATGATCAGTTCTGCAAACATCCCGCACAACATTTTATGCTAATAACGACCATCAGGTCATAGTCATCGACCTTTGTCGCAAAATATTTACATTACTATCTGAGTAAAGTCTAAATGGTATCAAATTTTTATATATTTACTCTTCAAAATTTAAACTGTCAAGCATGAAGTGTTTGAAAAACAAAAACTTGCTTGGGTATTCTGGTAGATGGTCGTATAATGAAATTGGTATGTAATATTATGTATGAAACAAGTGAAGATGTATGCATTACCAAACGGCGCGCTATAAAAGACCAAGATCTTGAACTCATCAGACAACCTAGCATGTGTTATCAAACTACGGTGCGGCAGGCTGTGATTGGCTGTGTACCCAATGGTAATAAAATACACATTTTGTATTTTAAGGCGTGGAATCTCTCTTATAAAAAGAAGCATTGCACAATGTCTCCCTCAGCAATTACTACTTATGGGAAGCCATTTACACTTATCCATGGAGCCATATTATTTCATACATGATTTATATTTTATATGAGAGGGGGGGGGGGGTAAAGTTAACGAATAATTGTCCAACTTTTCTGAATCAATGACGTCGTTAAGATTTTCTTGCTCTTGTGTTGTATTGACTCCCTAGCGTTTTAGGTTTACAGCAATCGTAAAAATACATGCTTATAAAACAATCCTATACAAGATAAAGTACTCCAGAATGATATTTTAAATTTTGTTGATGTAATGTATGCATGTCCCAATGGGATCAACGTACTTTGGGGGTGTTTATTTCCTCTTTTATTCTCAAAACAGAGAAAACCATGAATGTATATGTATTTTTTCCGAAATATTTTGGAAAGCAAGTGGAAGCATGGCCGTAACCAGCCGGGAGGGGCCGTTGTAAGCGGGTCTTATGTTAGTAAGGCAGCGCGTCCCGTACTAGAGGGGCCGTTGTGAGAGGTTCTAATGTTGGTAAGGCAGAGTGTCGTGTACTAGAGGGGCCGTGGGGAGAGGGTCTTTTGTTGGTAAGGCAGAGTGACGTGTATTAGAGGGGCCGTTGGGAGAGGGTCTTATGTTAGTTAGGCAGCGCGTCCCGTACTAGAGGGGCCGTTGGGAGAGGGTCTAATGTTGGTAAGGCAGAGTGTCGTGTACTAGAGGGGACGTTGGGAGAGGTTCTAATGTTGGTAAGGCAGAATGTCGTGTACTAGAGGGGCCGTTGGGAGAGGTTCTTATGTTGGTAAGGCAGAGTGACGTGTATTAGAGGGGCCGTTGGGAGAGAGTCTTATGTTAGTAAGGCAGCGCGTCCCGTACTAGAGGGGCCATTGGGAGAGGTTCTAATGTTGGTAAGGCAGAGTGTCGTGTACTAGAGGGGACGTTGGGAGAGGTTCTAATGTTGGTAAGGCAGAGGGTCGTGTACTAGAGGGGCCGTTGGGAGAGGGTCTTATGTTGGTAAGGCAGAGTGTCGTGTACAAGAGGGGCCATTGGGAGAGGTTCTAATGTTGGTGAGGCAGAGAGTCTCTTACTAGAGGGGCCGTTGGGAGAGGTTCTAATGTTGGTAAGGCAGAATGTCGTTTACTAGAGGGGCCGTTGGGAGAGGTTCTAATGTTGGTAAGGCAGAGGATCTATTACTAGAGGGGCCGTTGGGAGAGGTTCTAATGTTGGTAAGGCAGAGTGTCGTGTACTAGAGGGGACGTTGGGAGAGGTTCTAATGTTGGTAAGGCAGAATGTCGTGTACTAGAGGAGCCGTTGGGAGAGGTTCTTATGTTGGTAAGGCAGAGTGTCGTGTACTAGAGGGGCCGTTGGGAGAGGGTCTAGTGTTGGTAAGGCAGAGTGTCGTGTACAAGAGGGGCCATTGGGAGAGGTTCTAATGTTGGTGAGGCAGAGAGTCTATTACTAGAGGGGCCGTTGGGAGAGGTTCTAATGTTGGTAAGGCAGAGTGTCGTGTACTAGAGGGGCCGTTGGGAGAGGTTCTAATGTTGGTAAGGTAGAGTGTCGTGTACTAGAGGGGCCGTTGAGAGTGGGTCTTATGTTGGTAAGGCAGAGCATCTACTGGTTACATCCACTATTACTTTAACTCGTACAGGAGAAGAGCTGAAGGAGTTAAAAGACGCATCCGTCCTTTACGCTCTCTTTCGTTCTCTACACCCTGCATACATATATCATAACAAAATTGAAGGCACGAGACAAGCTATTTGATTGGTCTTAGGTAGAAAAAACCTGACCAATCGCTAGGCTGATATCTGTCCTTTGAAGATTACAGAGAAGTGACATCGATTTCAAAGCCAGCTAATTTTACCGTTAAGCGACCGACAGATTATTTTGACGAACATCGAAGGATCAAACCAGTCTTCTCGTTTCATCCACAACATGGTACCACTGAGCTCACAATTTTGCGACGACATAGTCCAGGGGTGCAAAGTGCTAAAGTGAGCGTACCCCTGACGTATCGAGGATGTCCTCTTTCTGACTGAAGTACAGGAGAATCCTCCAGACGGTATTATTTAAGCGAGATCAAAGATTCGTGGGTTGTCATGTTCAGAAGGTCAATATGTATTAAGGCCCTGACCTATATATATATACTGTAGGTACAGTGTTAATGTCAACAGCGATGTTTGAGCTAAGTGTAACTTGATGAAAGGGAAGACTTAAAGTGCTTCATCAAACATTCATTATAAAACCCGTTTGTATTTAAAAACAGCCGAGTAAGGGATCGGCAACCTACTAATGATTATATCAATCCAAATGTTGCTCATACAAAAAGTAAAACAAGGGTCAATTACACTAGACAATAGAAAAGGAAAACTGACAGAAACTGTATAATGGGTCATCTAAAAAAACGCAAATTACGGAGAAACTAACAAAACAAATCATATATTAGAAACGTACAGGGGTACCACGGGAAATGGTATAGGTAGATATAATCACATACATAAGTCAGATACACGGTTAATGGTATAGGTAGATATAATCACATACATAAGTCAGATACACGGTAAATGGGATAGGTAGATATAATCAGGTACACGAGTCAGATACACGGTAAACAGTATAGGTAGATATAATCAGGTACACAAGTCAGATACACGGTAAATGGTATAGGAAGGTATAATCAGGTACACAAGTCAGATACACGGTAAATGGTATAGGTAGATATAATCAGGTACACAAGTCAGATACACGGTAAACAGTATAGGTAGAAATAATCACATACATAAGTCAGATACACGGTAAACAGTATAGGTAGATATAATCATGTTCACATACATAAGTCAGATACACGGTAAATGGTATAGGTAGATATAATCAGGTACACAAGTCAGATACACGGTAAATGGTATAGGAAGGTATAATCAGGTACACAAGTCAGATACACGGTAAATGGTATAGGTAGATATAATCAGGTACACAAGTCAGATACACGGTAAATGGTATAGGTAGATATAATCACATACACAAGTCAGACAAACGGTAAATGGTATAGGTAGATATAATCATGTCCACATACATAAGTCAGATACACGGTAAACAGAATAGGTAGATATAATCAGGTACACAAGTCAGATACACGGTAAACAGTATAGGTAGATATAATCAGGTACACAAGTCAGATACATGGTAAATGGTATAGGTAGATATAATCACATACACAAGTCAAATACACGGGAAACAGAATAGGTAGATATAATCACATACACAATCAAATACACGGTAAACAGTAAAGGTAGATATAATCGGGTACACAAGTCAGATACACGGTTAACAGTATAGGTAGATATAATCAGGTACACAAGTCAGATACACGGTAAACAGAATAGGTAGATATAATCAGGTACACAAGTCAAATACACGGTAAACAGTATAGGTAGATATAATCACTTACACAAATCGAATACACGGAAAACAGTATATGTATATATAATCAGGTACACAAGTCAGATACACGGTAATCAGAATAGGTAGATGTAATCACATACACAATCAAATACACGGTAAACAGTATAGGTTGATATAATCACATGCACAAATCGAATACACGGAAAACAGTATAGGTAGATATAATCACATACACAAGTCAGATACACGGTAATCAGAATAGGTAGATATAATCACATACACAATCAAGTACACGGTAAACAGTATAGGTTGATATAATCACATGCACAAATCGAATACACGGAAAACAGTATAGGTAGATATAATCACATACACAAGTCAGATACACGGTAAACAGTATAGGTAGATATAATCAGGTACACAAGTCAGATACACGGGAAACAGAATAGGTAGATATAATCAGGTACACAAGTCAGATACACGGTAAACAG
>NW_018406315.1:20105-25206 GCF_002113885.1 Mizuhopecten yessoensis
ACTAACTGTCGTACTACTTTGTATTTATGTTACTAACTGTCGTACTACTTTGTATTTATGTTACTAACTGACGTACTACATTGTATTTATGTCACTAAATGACGAATGTATTCATGTTACTAGCTGACGTACTACATTGTATTTATGTCACTAACTGACGTACTACATTGTATTTATGTCACTAACTGACGTACTACATTGTATTTATGTCACTAACTGACGTACCACATTGTATTCATGTCACTAACTGACGTACCACATTGAATTTATGTCACTAACTGACGTACTACATTGTATGTATGTCACTAACTGACGTACTACATTGTATTTATGTCACTAACTAACGTACTACATTGTATTTATGTTATAAACTGACGTACTACTTTGTATTTATGTTACTAACTGACGTACTACATTGTATTTATGTCGCTAACTGACGTCCTTCATTGTATTTATGTCACTAACTGACGTACTACATTGTATTCATGTCACTAACTGACGTACTACATTGTATTTATGTCACCACCTGACGTACTACCTTGTATTTATGTTACTTACTGACGTACCACATTGTATTTATGTTATAAACTGACGTACTACATTGTATTCATGTTACTTACTGACGTACTGCCTTGTATTTATGTCATTAACTGACGTACTGCATTGTAAGTATTTTTTCTAAATGATATATTACATTGTATTTATATTACTTACTGACGTACTACATACAAATGTATGTTACTAACTGACGTACTACACTGAATTTATGTCACTAACTGAAATACTACATTGTATGTATTTTTCTAACTGATATACTACATATTATTTATGTTACTTACTGACGTACTACCTTGTATTTATGTCATTAACTGACGTACTGCATTGTAAGTATTTTTTCTAAATGATATATTACATTGTATTTATATTACTTACTGACGTACTACATACAATTGTATGTTACTAACTGATGTACTACACTGTGTTTATGTCACTAACTGACGTACTGCCTTGTATTTATGTCACTAACTGACGTACTACATTCTATGTATGTCACTAACTGACGTACTACATTGTATTTATGTCACCACCTGACGTACTACCTTGTATTTATGTTACTTACTGACGTACCACATTGTATTTATGTTATAAACTGACGTACTACATTGTATTCATGTCACTCCCTGCCGTACTACATTGTATTCATGTCACTAACTGACGTACTACATTGTATTTATGTTATAAACTGACGTACTACATTGTATTCATGTTACTTACTGACGTACTACCTTGTATTTATGTCATTAACTGACGTACTGCATTGTAAGTATTTTTTCTAAATGATATATTACATTGTATTTATATTACTTACTGACGTACTACATACAAATGTATGTTACTAACTGACGTACTACACTGTATTTATGTCACTAACTGACATACTACATTGTATGTATTTTTCTAACTGATATACTACATATTATTTATGTTACTTACTGACGTACTACCTTGTATGTATGTTATAAACTGACGTACTACATTGTATTCATGTCACTAACTGACGTACTACATTGTATTTATGTCATTAACTGACGTACTACATTGTATGTATTTTTTCTAACTGATATACTACATTGTATTTATATTACTTACTGACGTACTACATACAAATGTATGTCACTAACTGACGTACTACACTGTGTTTATGTCACTAACTGACGTACTACATTCTATTTATGTCACTAACTGACATACTACATTCTATGTATGTCACTTACTGACGTACTACTTTGTATTTATGTCAGTTACTGACGTACTACCTTGTATTTATGTCACTAACTGACGTACTACATTGTATTATGTCACTAACTGACGTACTACTTTGTATTATGTCACTAACTGACATACTACATTGTATGTATGTCACTAACTGACGTACTGCCTTGTATTTATGTCACTTACTGACGTACTACATTCTATTTATGTCACTAACTGACGTACTACATTGTATTTATGTTACTTACTGACGTACTTCCTTGTATTTATGTCATTAACTGACGTACTACATTGTATGTATGTTACTTACTGATATACTACATTGTATTTATATTACTTACTGACGTACTACATACAAATGTATGTCACTAACTGACGTACTGCATTGTATTCATGTCACTAACTGACTTACTACATGGTATTTATGTTACTAACTGACGTACTACATTGTATTTATGTCATTAACTGACGTACTACATTGTATGTATGTTACTTACTGATATACTACATTGTATTTATATTACTTACTGACGTACTACATACAAATGTATGTCACTAACTGACGTATTACATTGTATTCATGTCACTAACTGACGTCCTACATTGTATTTATGTCACCAACTGACGTACCACATTGTATTTATGTCACTAACTGACTTACTACATTGTATTTATGTTACTAACTGACGTACTACATTGTATTTATGTTACTAACTGACGTACTGCCTTGTATTTATGTCACTAACTGACGTACTACATTTTATTTATGTCACTAACTGGCGTACTTCATTGTATTTATAACACTAACTGACGTACTACATTGTATTTGTGTTACTTACTGACGTACTACCTTGTATTTATGTCATTAACTGACGTACTACATTGTATGTATGTAACTAACTGATATACTACATTGTATTTATGTTACTTACTGACGTACTTCATTGTATTTATGTCACTAACTGACGTACTACATTGTATTTATGTCACTAACTGACGTACTACATTGTATTTATGTCACTAACAGACGTACTACATTGTATTTATGTTACTTACTGACGTACTTCATTGTATTTATGTCACTAACTGACGTACTACATTTTATTTATGTCACTAACTGGCGTACTTCATTGTATTTATAACACTAACTGACGTACTACATTGTATTTATAAGTTCATTTATGTACCTTTATATACATAGATCATGCTGACCTTCTCTTTAACTAGCTGTGGAAAGGCTTGAATCAATATGGATTTTGCCATGAAAAACCAATATCATACAGTAGGATGCCCAAACAGTATAAATGAACTTAAGTGTATTTAACATTGAAAATGAAAGTGCTTCATTTATAATAATACTAAATGTTACGAAAGTACACTTAATATAAAGTTAATTTATTCATTATGGTCACGAGGCCTTTTGTTTTACATATATACTAGTAAAATATATTACCAGTGCGTTTTACTACCAATTTAGTGGTTTTACATAACCACAAACTTCTTTGATTGGAGCCGACATGCCTCTCCATATGTAGTAAAAGAGAATTTCATACCCGTGTGACCTAGATATACAATTGTATGGCGTGCTATAGCATTTAGCTGGGTCCCAACAGACGTGTCGGTGAACTATTTTTCGTAGACATCGGCCATAGTTTTTCATCACAGACTAAGTAAACATCGTCATATACCATTTTACAGTAATAACTACTTTATTATATCTAAGTTATGATGTTTAAATGGGTCCTTAAATATGGGGGTTAAAGTTATAGATTATAATACCAAGTTTTAGGGGGATCTGATAAATCATCAATCAAAATCAAAATCGCCTTCATATATTGTAAGTATTATGTACTGTGCTGAAAATACCATCCTTTGTATATCACTGAGGGAAAATACCGCGGGCCGAAATACATAGAGCAAGAATTTGGGTTATCAACTTCAGCTTTATGTAATACTAGTAGCGGACGAGCTCCATTTCGGACGCTGACATATTAAATCCTTAAATTGCTAAGTTGGAAAACTAACCAAGGGCTGGATGGTATCGCTCATCTGAAACTTTACGCAATCATGAAAATAATATTGCAAACTTTTTTATTTTGGGCTCTGCCTCTTGGCCCCTAAGGGACAACAACTTTTCTTTATATAACATTTGAATTTGATCACTTTGCCCCAGTGATGCTTCATAGCAAACATGGTTGAAATATAATCAGGAGTAGGCTTGTAAAATCTTAATAATCTTTTTCATATGCTGGGCCCAGTCCTCACCACTCGAACAATTTACAATAGATGGAAGCCATTGGAATATTCCAACTTCAATAACGAGAATGTCCCCGATGGAATTAGCTGCCGCTCGATTTCTGCGATGCATATAGTTTATTGTTCCTGCCACTGCTCTTCGCGCCAATCGTAGAGCGGGTGGATTTGGCTGCGTTTGAATGGGTTGACCTGACATGTCCTTTTAACAAGAGATAGGGATTGTATATATATATAAACTTTATTTATTTTACAACAATCATGAAACAAGTTATGACAACTTATATTGGCTTAGTGTGTGAAGAAACCGGAGTACCCGGATAAAACCTACGTGGTCGGGCAGGTGACCCCATACCTTTTCAAGTCCGATAGGGGAATTGAACCCCGCCCGCCTTAGTGAAAGGCAAATGCGCTATCCACCCGACCACCCGACCACCCCAGGGATTATATAGGGGCCAAAATAACGTGTCGACATTGTTTGGAGAAGTCCACTACATGTAACGTCACATGATCCGAACATTGTCTGGACAAACGGCACGACGACAGGGGCGTAGCTAGCCCTTACTGGTGGACAAACGGCACGACGACAGTGGCGTAGCTAGCCCTTACTGGTGGACAAACGGCATGACGACAGGGGCGTAGCTAGCCCTTACTGGTAGACAAACGGCACGACGTCAGGGGCGTAGCTAGCCCTTACTGGTGGACAAACGGCACGACGACAGGGGCGTAGCTAGTCCTTACTGGTGGACAAACAGCACGACGACAGTGGCGTAGCTAGCCCTTGTTCTGAGTGGATTAAATTAGGAACGAGTCTAGGACAGGGCCTTGATATGTGAACAAGGGAGTACAACAAGCAGTGTTTTTGTTTTGTGTTTCTGTTCGAGAATTAAGTGGATTCACCTGCGTACAAGGGTATAGGCAGCTACGTGCCTCGGCGACAGGATCCACAATAGTGTAAAAATGAAGTCAAATTGCCGTCAATGACAACCAAGAGGATTTTGCGGCCACAAAAGATCAAACCCCACACCATTATGGGCGGCCGTTTTAGGATAAAATACATGAACTACTTAAGTGC
>NW_018406315.1:26415-26500 GCF_002113885.1 Mizuhopecten yessoensis
GATGAAACCAAGGGGAATAACTCCAATAATTACGGTCGGTTAATGGCGGTTATCGAACTTGTCCGAGGTTTCATTGTAATTAACC
>NW_018406315.1:27268-28087 GCF_002113885.1 Mizuhopecten yessoensis
TTATAACTCCACAAATTACGGTCGGATAATGGTGGTTATCGAACTTGTCCGAGGTTTCATGGTAATTAACCTTGTTGTGAAGTTTGAAGTTAATCCGTTAATAATTACTCGAGATATCGAGCGGACATCGTTACTAAGAAAAGTATTATGTGTACTTTTAAACTGACCATCATGTTCTAATGGAATAGCAGTTTATTTCATGAATGATGTCCACAAATGTATCAAATGTATAACACCAATATTCAATTTTAAAATTGTACTTGAGTTTCTTTTAAGGACCCCAATGGAAATAAGCTTTTAGCTTTTTGGGTTATTCTAGGTAAAAGGCTGCAATTTCGGTGAAAATTCTAATCTATCGATCTCATATATTAACTAGTCCTCAATGTTGTAATTTTAAGGTACAAGTACTGTCGCAAAATTGGATGTTGTACTGTACTCTACTCTGTGATATTTATGTATTGTAATATGCCTATTTTACCTGAATAAATATTATTATTATTATTACCCTATATGACTGTCTGTGAAGAAGTTCAATAATGTGTTTTCTCCACATTACCTGTGTTTTTTGCGCTAGAGAATGTTAATGTTAACATCCATGAAAGTTAATTGTGGTCCAGAGTGAACATTTAATTACCAAAACTGATACAGTAGTGGCACACCCCTTAATTTGCAAACGGCTGAGATGATGTGTGGGACTTGTACAAGTCTAGTCATTGTAATGAAAAGGGAGCCAACTCGACTCTTGTACATTTTTGACCTAGTTTTTATCATTAGAAAGGACTAGAGTCCTTAAGGGTCATTTCCAGCCTAATCGGGGAT
>NW_018406315.1:31458-31976 GCF_002113885.1 Mizuhopecten yessoensis
CAATTAAAAGTAATACAATCAGCTTGTAACAATGGGATGATAAAATATGTGGTATCATAGTAATTGATGTCTCGTTTTTGGGGTATATTTTTCTATTTTTAAACGCGATGTAATGCGTGGTTCAGAGTATTGTGGTGGGCGTCGATAGACAAAAATGCGGGATAACAAAAAACAACAACACATGTATGTGAACCACCTCACTCCAAAAGTATTTGACCGATCTTTTATAAATTATCAGCAATAGAAAGCTGAATAATTGTTTTAACGACCCAACCCATTTTAATTGCAAATAATATAATTTAACTTGTGTTATATTTGTGTCATAAAGTGTAAATATCAGCAATATTTTTCACTGGAACGTAAATCATTGCGAAAGTAGTTGGTAACTGCTCACTGTTTTGATTAATTTTATAAACTATCGTTTGTATTTTCTAAAACAACTAATATCAATAAACAGCCGAGTAATTTCTATGGTAAGTAGGCCTGATTTGATTTGCATTATTTGGAACGATAGCGAT
>NW_018406315.1:33023-33660 GCF_002113885.1 Mizuhopecten yessoensis
CTAAAACATAAATAAAGTGTGTGTATACACCCCAAGAGACAAAATAACCCTTTAAAATTACATGTTTTAGCTATTCTTTCAGATGAAATCAAGAATGACGATTATTAGGTTTAAGTAATGCAGCTCCGTGAACCGATCCTGAGAAGTCGTCGTTACCCACGGTCGGCCAGTTCGAAGGCGATCAGCAGTTGTACCAGTCAGGCACAGACGGTTGTAAAGACGAGATATTGTGCTTTTGTGGACATTCAGGTCGCTTGTCACAGAGTTTTAGGGCGTTTGAAGCCACCGGTAAATGCACTGCCCTGCTGGGTGCTTCGTTAGTAAGTCTAGTCATCATTTACGTAATCAAAAACAGATGTCTAACCGGTCTTTTCTTACACAACACCGGAAGGACGACAAACTGATTTGAGAAGCAGGATATGCAGTCACGTGTACCGATGCACGTGCTAATCGGAGCATGTATTAAAGTCACGAGGACACGAGAAGACGTCGAGATCAATCAACCGTGATTTGATGGGGAGTATATATAACAACACTTTTGTGGGGTATTGTTATACATGTTGTACGGTCCAAATATAAATTTATTAAAATGACTTTCTCTAGGTCGGTGGATGATTTCTGGAGTATCCAAAAACAC
>NW_018406315.1:35764-36122 GCF_002113885.1 Mizuhopecten yessoensis
CAGTCCGAAACTTTCTGTTTAAGTTTAAAAAAAAAAAAATTACATTCTGTTGATGTGGGAACACATGGTTTTGGTATCTCGCTGTCAGGAATTGACGAAAATGGTAGCATACCTTGCAGATGTTTTCTTTCCTTGTACAGTGTAATTCTTTCATTACTGCATACTTCCCACCTCTCACAATGGAAAAGTGTGGGCAATAAATCACTTGCTACCACAGTCCACTGCACACATAATCCCCTTTCAAGGCCAATCATGATTACATGACCATGAAAGGGGGTGTGCCCAGTGGACTGTGGCCACAAATGCTGTAAGAAAGGGGAGATAATCAATCAGTGAGTAACGATGAAGTCAATACAGT
>NW_018406315.1:36944-40385 GCF_002113885.1 Mizuhopecten yessoensis
TATAACAACACTTTTGTGGGGTATTGTTATACAATTTGAAAAGTAAAAGTTCTGGAGATGTTGTATGGTCCAAATATAAATTTATTAAAATAACTTTCTCTAGGTCGGTGGATGATTTCTGGAGTATCCAAAAACACACCCGTACAGTCCGATGCCTAGCTCCTAACTGATTACCAAACATGTAGAACCGTGATACATTGACAATTAACACAATAAAGTTAATTTGATCGACAGCTGTCACTTATCTCTCTATTCTGACTGGTGAGTACCCGAACAGGTAAGGCAATTAGCCTGTCCTTTGTCCGAGACTTAAGTGTCATACTTGGTAAGACCAGTTAATCTCATTACGTAACATAATTGACTTGAAAGGTATAATGTATAAGATGGACACCAATATTACATGAGTTAATCTGACGACAATGAATCAAAGAAGCTACATTTACACATAGAGGTTTTCTTAAATGGTACAAATGTAATTAAATAGCTTTTAGGTATGAAATTGTTACTGAACGAAATTAAATGGCGGAAGTTTTTAAGAGGAAATCCAAAATAATGAATGAGATGAAATGTTAAATTAATGTTCATAAATAGCACTATTATCATAAAATTCTTTATGATATATATAATACATTTGTATCATGCCATCTGAAACTGCTAACGTACATAAAACGAAGGACATTTTATAAAAGTTATTTTTGCTTGTCATTATACAGTATGTATAATTGTTTCAAAGTAAGACACTCGAACGAACTCCCTAAGTTTGCAGAACCTTGGGGTCGCAGTATGGATACATTCGCCTCTTCGTGCACAACATTTGTTTACCTGGGTATAGAGAAGAGATATCGATCGTTTCCGTGTTGTGGCCTCAACCATTTTTCAAGCTATGACGAAAGAGTTTAGTCTGTAGCCGGCAGGACTTGCAGCTTGAGTATTTTCGTATCTCCACACTCAGCAATTATGACTGTAAAGTAGGGGTCTAAACTCCACACTCAGCAATTATGACTGTAAAGTTGGGGTCTCATCTCCACACTCAGCAATTATGACTGTAAAGTGGGGCTTTCATCTCCATACTTAGCAATTATGACTGTAAAGTAGGGGTCTGAACTCTACACTCAGCAATTATGACTGTAAAGTAGGGGTCTGAACTCCACACTCAGCAACTATGATTGTAAAGTGGGGGTCTCATCTCCACACCCAGCAATTATGACTGTAAAGTGGGGGTCTCATCTCCACACTCAGCAATTATGACTGTAAAGTGGGGGTCTCATCTCCACACTCAGCAATTATGACTATAAAGTGGGGGTCTCATCACCACACTCAGCAATTATGACTGTAAAGTGGAGGTCTCAACAGTTTCCACAATAGTATCTATATCCCGAGCACAATCCTGGTAGCACGTTTAGGTTAGTTTATGCATGTCCATAGACCACACTGATCTTGATAGGAATGTGATCTCGACCGTTTTTGTGTAATGACAAAGGGACCGTGTCCTCAGGGGCAGGCAAGACCTTAGGGCCAATCTTCATAACCCGATTTTGTTCGTTTGTCCACGCCCTGCAAATGTTTACAAGTGTATAGTTATGGGATGGGGATCTCAACTGTTTCCATGATATGATCTAGGGATTGAATCTCATCCTGATAGAATGAAATGACCTTCTCTTCAAGCCCAGCAAATAAATGTAAGGCTATGAGTTGAGGATCTTGGACCATTTCCAAATTTCCAAATTATGACCCAGGGAGTGGTAGCCACTGAGGCAAAGCCAGATGCCAGGATAAGAATGGTAGAACGAGTGTGTTGGTTTCTGTCTGTATTGTCAGCAAGCATGTGTATTATGTTTGTAGTGGTGCTATCTCAACTGTTTTTGTTATATATATATACCATGTTATGCAGCGTCATAAAGCAATCACATAAATTATATTTATGTAACGTGTGTAATATCACTACAGAAATGACGTCGCAATCGAATAGGAACAACCAACGTGACGTCATGTCATTGTAAAGCGGACACCATTTTCATCGTTTCAGAGGCGGCCAAGTGCAAAATATTCTTTTTGGATCACAATTATACAGTTTACTTTGTATCATATGATAAAGATAATCTGTCATTCGTTTCCCAGAATGTTAGATTTATGATACACGTTTTGGATTTTTCATAGTTGCTCGTCAGAGGCTGCAAACATGAAAAATCCAAAACTTGTATCATAAAACTAATATGAAGGGAAACTTATGACAGAACCTCTTTCTATGACATGATCCAAGGAATAAGTCCCCAAAAGCGGGGCCACATCAGGAGACAATGGGGTGGGGACGATATTTGTAGTAAGACCCAGACACTGAAAGAGGTAAAGTTACAAGCAAGGCTTAACCTGGTAGCTTGACTGTCTGTTTGCATGTTTGTTTATAGGGGTGTGACCTCCACTGTTTCTCTGTAATGACCCAGGAACTAAGTTCTAGGGCGCTTGGCCTGGTAACTTTATCTTGTTCATCTTTCCATGCCCAGTAAGTGAATATTTGGGATAGGTGTTTTGACAATTTTCATGCTATGACCAAGGGACTGGTTCTTAGGTTCTTGGCCTGACCCCAGAATCAATCCTGTTAGCACGACTGTGTTGGTCTCGTCACGCAGAATAAGCAAGAATACGGTTTTCAGATGGAAATCTCAAACTATTTCTAAGCTATTGCACCTCACATAAGCCCCCATATTTATACATTTAGTATCATTACCACCTCAGGATGCTTCTATCAATCACTGACGATAAGTATCTAAAGCTAATATTCTGCTCTCCCCCTCAGCTCCTCCATCTGTATCCACAACACTGTAAAGATTTTCCAGTCAAATTTGGTGAAATTCCTGCCATGAAATTTTCCATATAGGTTACAGCCTAAGGGAAGTAACTCTAGCTGATATACGTTACAGCCTAAGGGAAGTAACTCTAGCTGATATGTTACAGCCTAAGGGAAGTAAGTCTAGCTGATATATGGCCTCAGACCACAATTAATTCTACTATATGTTATACCAAAGGAAATAAATTATTAAAATATTTTAAAACTTTGCACAGGGCCTGGTTCCTATTTCATATTGTAGATCTATTCAAACTGAATGTACGGTGAGCTGGAAAGTACCTCATGACCGGCATTTAAGAAAGATAATTTTATTTGAATGTCACTACCCTGCATGTAAAGGGGAAAATACTAAAAATCACAAAATATCACTGCGCAAGCCTCATCACTCATTGTGTCCTGCTGCCAAGACAAACTTGGAAACTGTGTCAAATAAAATTTAATCACTAGAATAGATATTGTTGAACAATTCTATGTAAAAAACCTGTACATATCTGTCATAATTCAGACAGGAAAAATTATTTAGTAACCCACCTGAAATGTCCTTATGCACTACATTCGTGTACAACGACCCGGAAGTGTTATTGTGGTCTGAGGCC
>NW_018406315.1:40609-46588 GCF_002113885.1 Mizuhopecten yessoensis
TATAACAACACTTTTGTGGGGTATTGTTATACAATTTGAAAAGTAAAAGTTCTGGAGATGTTGTATGGTCCAAATATAAATTTATTAAAATAACTTTCTCTAGGTCGGTGGATGATTTCTGGAGTATCCAAAAACACACCCGTACAGTCCGATGCCTAGCTCCTAACTGATTACCAAACATGTAGAACCGTGATACATTGACAATTAACACAATAAAGTTAATTTGATCGACAGCTGTCACTTATCTCTCTATTCTGACTGGTGAGTACCCGAACAGGTAAGGCAATTAGCCTGTCCTTTGTCCGAGACTTAAGTGTCATACTTGGTAAGACCAGTTAATCTCATTACGTAACATAATTGACTTGAAAGGTATAATGTATAAGATGGACACCAATATTACATGAGTTAATCTGACGACAATGAATCAAAGAAGCTACATTTACACATAGAGGTTTTCTTAAATGGTACAAATGTAATTAAATAGCTTTTAGGTATGAAATTGTTACTGAACGAAATTAAATGGCGGAAGTTTTTAAGAGGAAATCCAAAATAATGAATGAGATGAAATGTTAAATTAATGTTCATAAATAGCACTATTATCATAAAATTCTTTATGATATATATAATACATTTGTATCATGCCATCTGAAACTGCTAACGTACATAAAACGAAGGACATTTTATAAAAGTTATTTTTGCTTGTCATTATACAGTATGTATAATTGTTTCAAAGTAAGACACTCGAACGAACTCCCTAAGTTTGCAGAACCTTGGGGTCGCAGTATGGATACATTCGCCTCTTCGTGCACAACATTTGTTTACCTGGGTATAGAGAAGAGATATCGATCGTTTCCGTGTTGTGGCCTCAACCATTTTTCAAGCTATGACGAAAGAGTTTAGTCTGTAGCCGGCAGGACTTGCAGCTTGAGTATTTTCGTATCTCCACACTCAGCAATTATGACTGTAAAGTAGGGGTCTAAACTCCACACTCAGCAATTATGACTGTAAAGTTGGGGTCTCATCTCCACACTCAGCAATTATGACTGTAAAGTGGGGCTTTCATCTCCATACTTAGCAATTATGACTGTAAAGTAGGGGTCTGAACTCTACACTCAGCAATTATGACTGTAAAGTAGGGGTCTGAACTCCACACTCAGCAACTATGATTGTAAAGTGGGGGTCTCATCTCCACACCCAGCAATTATGACTGTAAAGTGGGGGTCTCATCTCCACACTCAGCAATTATGACTGTAAAGTGGGGGTCTCATCTCCACACTCAGCAATTATGACTATAAAGTGGGGGTCTCATCACCACACTCAGCAATTATGACTGTAAAGTGGAGGTCTCAACAGTTTCCACAATAGTATCTATATCCCGAGCACAATCCTGGTAGCACGTTTAGGTTAGTTTATGCATGTCCATAGACCACACTGATCTTGATAGGAATGTGATCTCGACCGTTTTTGTGTAATGACAAAGGGACCGTGTCCTCAGGGGCAGGCAAGACCTTAGCGCCAATCTTCATAACCCGATTTTGTTCGTCTGTCCACGCCCTGCAAATGTTTACAAGTGTATAGTTATGGGATGGGGATCTCAACTGTTTCCATGATATGATCTAGGGATTGAATCTCATCCTGATAGAATGAAATGACCTTCTCTTCAAGCCCAGCAAATAAATGTAAGGCTATGAGTTGAGGATCTTGGACCATTTCCAAATTTCCAAATTATGACCCAGGGAGTGGTAGCCACTGAGGCAAAGCCAGATGCCAGGATAAGAATGGTAGAACGAGTGTGTTGGTTTCTGTCTGTATTGTCAGCAAGCATGTGTATTATGTTTGTAGTGGTGCTATCTCAACTGTTTTTGTTATATATATATACCATGTTATGCAGCGTCATAAAGCAATCACATAAATTATATTTATGTAACGTGTGTAATATCACTACAGAAATGACGTCGCAATCGAATAGGAACAACCAACGTGACGTCATGTCATTGTAAAGCGGACACCATTTTCATCGTTTCAGAGGCGGCCAAGTGCAAAATATTCTTTTTGGATCACAATTATACAGTTTACTTTGTATCATATGATAAAGATAATCTGTCATTCGTTTCCCAGAATGTTAGATTTATGATACACGTTTTGGATTTTTCATAGTTGCTCGTCAGAGGCTGCAAACATGAAAAATCCAAAACTTGTATCATAAAACTAATATGAAGGGAAACTTATGACAGAACCTCTTTCTATGACATGATCCAAGGAATAAGTCCCCAAAAGCGGGGCCACATCAGGAGACAATGGGGTGGGGACGATATTTGTAGTAAGACCCAGACACTGAAAGAGGTAAAGTTACAAGCAAGGCTTAACCTGGTAGCTTGACTGTCTGTTTGCATGTTTGTTTATAGGGGTGTGACCTCCACTGTTTCTCTGTAATGACCCAGGAACTAAGTTCTAGGGCGCTTGGCCTGGTAACTTTATCTTGTTCATCTTTCCATGCCCAGTAAGTGAATATTTGGGATAGGTGTTTTGACAATTTTCATGCTATGACCAAGGGACTGGTTCTTAGGTTCTTGGCCTGACCCCAGAATCAATCCTGTTAGCACGACTGTGTTGGTCTCGTCACGCAGAATAAGCAAGAATACGGTTTTCAGATGGAAATCTCAAACTATTTCTAAGCTATTGCACCTCACATAAGCCCCCATATTTATACATTTAGTATCATTACCACCTCAGGATGCTTCTATCAATCACTGACGATAAGTATCTAAAGCTAATATTCTGCTCTCCCCCTCAGCTCCTCCATCTGTATCCACAACACTGTAAAGATTTTCCAGTCAAATTTGGTGAAATTCCTGCCATGAAATTTTCCATATAGGTTACAGCCTAAGGGAAGTAACTCTAGCTGATATACGTTACAGCCTAAGGGAAGTAACTCTAGCTGATATGTTACAGCCTAAGGGAAGTAAGTCTAGCTGATATATGGCCTCAGACCACAATTAATTCTACTATATGTTATACCAAAGGAAATAAATTATTAAAATATTTTAAAACTTTGCACAGGGCCTGGTTCCTATTTCATATTGTAGATCTATTCAAACTGAATGTACGGTGAGCTGGAAAGTACCTCATGACCGGCATTTAAGAAAGATAATTTTATTTGAATGTCACTACCCTGCATGTAAAGGGGAAAATACTAAAAATCACAAAATATCACTGCGCAAGCCTCATCACTCATTGTGTCCTGCTGCCAAGACAAACTTGGAAACTGTGTCAAATAAAATTTATTCACTAGAATAGATATTGTTGAACAATTCTATGTAAAAAACCTGTACATATCTGTCATAATTCAGACAGGAAAAATTATTTAGTAACCCACCTGAAATGTCCTTATGCACTACATTCGTGTACGACGACCCGGAAGTGTTATTGTGGTCTGAGGCCATATGTTACAGCCTAAGGGAAGTAACTCTAGCTGATATACGTTACAGCCTAAGGGAAGTAACTATAGCTGATATACGTTACAGCCTAAGGGAAGTAACTATAGCTGATTGACATGCATGCAATTCAGAAATTCACAAACACATAATATACTTTTATTTTCAGATACACATTTAATAAAAAAAATCTTAAATTCTGTTTACAACATAATAATAGTTTCCTATCTCACAAGCAGCATTGATAATTATGAATTCGTCTCAATCTAAACAGCAATAATTTACAGTATGTTACTTTATTTTACTGACTTTTTTCAAGTCTTTCTTCTCAAACTGTTCCAGAATCTCCTCAACAATGTCCTCCCGTGCTGCCTCTTGTAGCTTTCCATTGAGGAAGTCCAAATCTTCACCACCTTTGAAGAACGTATCAATGTTAAAGAGATTCTCCTGTAATCTGTGGTCCGTGATGCGGTCTTGGTTGAAGTTATAAGTGCGGATCTTTTCTGACCTATCAGCTGACCCGACCTGTAACTTCCTTTGAGCCTTGTACTCCAGTACCTGGGCCTTCAGATGATGTGCATACACTCTGAAACAAGCAACACAAACGTTACCTACACAGGTTCTCAATCTTAACTGAAATTTAAAGTCAATTTTTACTGATATAACAACTGGTATTTTTTATTCTGATGACTGACTTTTCGTTTTTCTTTCTAGATTGAAACAAAGATGTTTTTCAGTTGACCTAAATGAGTACAATACTGATATTGTACATTTTTTCCACTTTGCTACAAAACGTTTTCGTAGTATTGACCATTATCAACTTGAACAGCAAAAATCAACTTGCTAGAGCTAACAAGAGGCCCGTGGGCCTTAACGGTCACCTGATATATTTATATAGAGAGTTGATTTGGTTTTTAACACGAACAGAAATATTATTCAGTGACAAAAAACAATAAAACCACCTTATTCAATATCTAGCATACAGATTTAAGACTAAAAAGTATTTGAAACTAGCACCTCTGATTCTAAACAAGGAAAATGAAGAAATTTTAGCACACTGACTCCTTTGGGCACCCCCACAGCCCTTGGGGGTAGGGCTGGCTCAAAATTTTCAAAGTATCAAACTGTCAACTCAGGGTTATAATACAATCAAGTTATGAACATGTAATATTTAAAAAATATCATTTGCCATTATAAACTATAATAAATTTTGACCCCCCCCCCTCCTTTCCTAGGGGGTAAACGTGAGACCATAGGGTCATAAACCTTAAGACCCTTCCATCTATGAAGAGTGTTTAATTCTACCATATCTGGGTCTTTGAGAAGATTTTTTTTGAAATTTCAGTCAAAATTCAATCCTTTTGTTTTGGCCCCACCCATCAGCCCCGGGGGATCAGTCAGGGCTCATAATGTGCATACCATCAAACTGCTATCCAATACTGATAATGCTAACCCAAATTGAATTACTTCCAATGAAAATTAAACAAATGTTGGTCCAAAATGTGATTCCCCTCCCCAGGGGTAAACGTGAGACCCCAGGATCATGAAATTCACAATTTTGGTAAAGCACCTTAAGACCCTTCCATCTATGAAGAGTATTTGATTCTACCATACTTGGGTCTCGAGGAGAAGATTTTTGAAATTTCAGTCAATTTGACCCTTTTTTGCCCCTCCCATCAGCCCTGGGGGTCAGTCAGGGCTGATATGTGCATACCACCAAACTGCTATCCAATACTGATAATGTTAACCCAAATTGAATTACTTCCAATGGAAATTAAACAAATATTGGTCCAAAATGTGATTTCCCTATATAAACTATAGTAAAGTTTACTCCCTCCCCAGGGGGAAACGTGATATCCAAAGGTCATGAAATTCACAATTTTGGTAGAGCACCTTAATTGTGACCTTAATAGACCCTTCCATCTATGAAGAGTATTTGATTCTACCATATCTGGGTCTTGAGAAGAAGATTTTTGAAATTTTAGTCAATTTGACCCTTTTTGGCCCCATCCCTCAGGCCCCTGGGGCCGGGGACCAAACCGGCAACTATTTTTGTTGACCTTTGGCCATGGAAGGTTTCTGCAAAATTTCATTGAAATTGGTTCTGGGGTTTTGGAGAAGAAGTCGAAAATGTAAATTGTTTATGGACGCACGACGGACGACCGACGACAGACGGCGGACGACGACGGACAAAAGGCGATCGCAATAGGTCACTTGAGACTTTGTCTCAGGTGACCTTAAAAAGCCAAATTGGCCATTTTCAAAACTTGATGTATGTTTTAATTTTTAATTTTTCATTATTGTGATTTAAAACTCAGATTAGCAGATTCTTAAGACTAACTTGTTGATAATAACATACTTTATTCTGTGTATGTGATGAATTACTTTGCCCTAAGGTGATACTGAATTATTTTGTCTTTAGTAATTTGTAAATGATGATTTCTTCTCTGAAAAGTGAATGACCAACCATGTCCTGAGTTAATGATGAATTATTTTGAGATGATGTTTTTGTAAATTCCTTATTTTTGTATTGACAATGACTCCT
>NW_018406315.1:46788-47168 GCF_002113885.1 Mizuhopecten yessoensis
AATTGACAATGACTCCTTTCATCCTAAGCTAAGAATGACTTACTTTGTACGAAGTTGATTCATGGCAATCACTTTGTTTTGTATCTGTGATCTTTCCTTTTGGCAGTACACAACGATTCCTACAAATTACAAGTACATGGCACAGGTGTAATAAAAGTAAAACAATCAATTTACCTGTTTGAAGATATAACACAGACAACAGGTATGGCTACTTTACCTGTAATCAGGTATAGCAATGTTAATTGTGGTAACCTGTAGACACTTGTTACAGTCAAAATAGATTATAGCTAGTTAACCTGTAAACACTTGTTACAGTAAAAATAGCTTACAGCTGGTTAACCTTGTAACAATTATAACAACTTAAAGCTAGTTAACTGTGT
>NW_018406315.1:50714-51036 GCF_002113885.1 Mizuhopecten yessoensis
GGAATGCCATATATGTTTTTCTGACCTTTTTATTTCTAATCAACTTTATCAGGAAACTATTGTAATTTTGTATTCTGTAGTAAATAATCGTACCCCTACTAGCCATGATGGTCCCATCATACCAATGTAGGCCATGATGGGACCATCATACCACCGTATAACATGATGGGACCATCATACCAACGCATACCATGATGGGACCATCATACCACTGTATACCATGATGGGACCATCATACCAGTGTAGGTTGTGATGGGACCATCATACCACTGTATGCCATGAAGGGACCATCACACCAATGTATACCATGATTGGACCATCA
>NW_018406315.1:51614-52382 GCF_002113885.1 Mizuhopecten yessoensis
GCTGTTATGAAACTACTGTACCTCTGTAGGCTGTATAAGGAATATTATTACCCATTTGAGAAAAATCTAGGAATCTGATTGGTTAACAAGAGGCCCATGGGCCTTAATGGTCACCTGACATCCGATTCAAATTAGGACTGTCATCGAGGGGCCAATTCATACTTTTTGTCGGTCCGAGTGACCTTGCTGCACCGTCCTTTAATTTTTCTTGTGAACACAATAACTTCAGTAAATATGAACCGATTTTGATGAAACTTTGTATCAATGAGATCTTGGATGAGTTTGAATACTGGACCAATTTGACCATAACTTACATAGTTATTCGCCTTGGTAATTCTATTATTGTTGGACCCTGGGAACACAATAACTGAAATAAATGGGTGTGACTCTAATTTTGACCCAAGGGGTCTGTTTTGAACAAACTTGGTACCTGTAACAGTAAAAGCGTAAATCAATGAGTTATTAACTAAGGCACAAAATTTTAATAGCACCTTGTTAGTAGCAAAAATGCGTCATGAATGAAAAAAAGGTGTACCACATGAATTTACATCTGTTCTTGTGTAATGTCAATCAACATCACAGGGACAAATAATAATATAATGACAAAGGGCAATAACTCTGCAGGTTACCGTCAAATAATTACCAGACAAAGTTTTAATGAACTCCGTCAACATTTATTCAAGTTATCGTGTTTACAAGGTCCAATAATAAAATTATTACAACAGGGCAATTACTCTGTAAGTTACTGTCAAATAATTCCCATTTTCG
>NW_018406315.1:53982-54098 GCF_002113885.1 Mizuhopecten yessoensis
ATTTTTACTACTGTATCTCTGTAGGCTATGTTTTTACTACTGTATCTCTGTAGGCTGTGTTTTTACTACTATACCTCTGTAGACTGTGTTTTTACTACTGTACCTGTGTAGACTGT
>NW_018406315.1:58398-58888 GCF_002113885.1 Mizuhopecten yessoensis
ATATCTGTGTAGGCTGTGTTTTTACTACTGCATCTCTGTAGGCTGTGTTTTTACTGTAACTGTGTAGACTGTGTTTTTACTACTGTACCTGTGTAGACTGTGTTTTTACTACTGTACCTCTGTAGGCTGTGTTTTTACTACTGTACATGTGAAGACTGTGTTTTTACTACTGTACCTGGGTAGACTGTGTTTTTACTACTGTATCTGTGTAGTCTGTGTTTTTACTACTGTACCTGTTTAGACTGTGTTTTTACTACTGTACCTCTGTAGACTGTATTTTTACTACTGTACCTGTGTAGACTGAGTTTTTACTACTGTACCTGTGTAGGCTGTGTTTTTACTACTGTACCTGTGAAGACTGTGTATTTACTACTGTACCTCTGTAGACTGTATTTTTACTACTGTACCTCTGTAGACTGTGTTTTTACTACTGTACCTGTTTAGACTGTGTTTTTACTACTGTATCTCTGTAGGCTGTGCTTTTACTTCT